>NC_066622.1:78594638-78844638 GCF_025201925.1 Gopherus flavomarginatus | reverse complement strand
TCAGATGTACATTCATAATGTAAAGCTCCTCACAAAATGAGAGTTTCCAAAGTTTAGAGAGCAATGGAAGGCAGTAAAACTGAGGTTCAGTTTGGAATTAAAGTGGATACCTAGCTACAATTCCTAATTCATCACTTGGCCAAACCAAAATCTCAGAGCCAAACAGTCCCTGAACTTTGAATATGGAGCTAAATGTTGTGGTGCAGACCTATGTCTCATTGCTACTATAAGTGACCGTACTCCCTGCACCGCTCTACCAGAGCTAGGAACAGTCTAACCTTAACTAACCACATACCGCTCAAATCATTCGGTTTATTACAATGTAAATGGAAGATGTTACAAGTTATTATTCTCCTCAGCCCCTCCCCCTGCCTTTTTTTTTTTTTTAAAGGATATAGATAAATATTAAGACTTCCTGCTTTAGGGTTAGGATATATGAATAAACTGAATCCATAGTACTATGTAGTCTTGTCATTTGTTTTGCAGGCTTCATGTTAGTTTATCCTCCTCAGCAGCCAGCTCTCTTCCAAATATAACTTCTTCACTGTTCTCTCAAATGGCTATAAATTGTAAAGCCAAGTACCTAGTTGCAACTTAATGTGTAGCAAATGCAGCTCCATAGCTACACTAACTTAAATAGAACTGTGCTGATTTAGACAAACTGAAATTGCTGCTTGGTTAACATTTGTGACTTAATCTGTGTTTTATTTTTCTTATGATCATTGTTATTTTGTAAGAAGTGTTATATTAAGAATAATTTATGGTGTGCAATGTTGTTATAGCTGTGTTGGTCCCAGGATGTCAGAGAGACAAAGTGGACGAGGTAATATCTTTTACTGGACCATCTTTTGTCAGTGAGAAATTACCTCACTCAGCTTGCCTCACTAATGTACCGTGATGTTGAAATGTGTGCGGCTGTAGTTTTTGTAATATTTTGGATTAAAATGTACATTATACACCTCTTGTGTAATATAAGCATAACAGTAAAAACAGAGCACCTGATTCTGCTGTTCTGCACTATATGAAATCATATATACCAGTGTGAAGAGAACGCAAAGTGGGTACAGTGATCTAGTAGTGTTTCACACTCACTCTCCATTCACTTTACACTGCTGTGCATGATAACACAAAGTGCTCAAAAATCTTTGCATCTTTTTAAAAACATCCCCTCAGTGCCGATTTCCTCGAGAATAGTCTGATCCTTATCAAGTAAGAAAGGGTTTCATTTGATCCACTCTGGACTATAACTGGGCTTGTTGTAGCTGTCAACATTCCTGAGCTGGAGTAACTTGTTTAAATTCAAAAAAGACTCAGGTCTAAAAGAGGGTGTAACCCAGAAAAAAAAATTACCAGCTAACACTAACTTGTTTACCAAAAGAAAATGGCAATATTGGATTCTTCCTGCCCAATCTCTCTATATATATATTCAGTCTGAAACACGGTACCCTTAATATGTGTTGACACTGCTAATCTCCTCTTTTCGCTTTGGTTCTCCCCACAAACCAAATATTTTTGTACAGCACATTGTTGCAGGCTCTTTCAGCGGTAAAGCACCTTCTGAAAACAGATGCTAATGTCAAAAGATCCCATCCGGGCCATTCAAAAAGCACTCTTCCCCACTTCTCCTCCCCCTGCACCCACACACTTTCATTAAAGGATAGAGTTTCTCAGCTTCTCAAACATAAACCTATCCTGTTTCCACTGAACTGGATGTT
Organism: Gopherus flavomarginatus; assembly: GCF_025201925.1. Classification (NCBI taxonomy): domain Eukaryota; kingdom Metazoa; phylum Chordata; order Testudines; family Testudinidae; genus Gopherus; species Gopherus flavomarginatus. The sequence continues at coordinate 78,842,923 of NC_066622.1, read as the reverse complement.
CAAACATCCCATCAATTTCAAGGGAGTTGGATCAGATCCATAATGATTTCCTTTGTCTGAAGACATTTAAAACACATCTATGTTTTCAAAAGCAGTTATGGCTTTAGCTGAGACCCTCAGAAAAAAATGGGTGATATTAATTGTGCTTGCTTTGCATGTTGACAATGTGGCCCCGTGAAAATCTGCATTATGGTGGTGTTGTTGGGTTGCATAGGGTCTCACACTGGATTATATTTTGTATTGGGTAGTTTGGTTTCATTTTTATTAATATTATGTCTTGCTGGAAATCAACTATTCATTTGATTCATGTCTACACCTGCAAGGACTATGATTATGATGCAAACTATCACATACTTGACTTAAACATTAGACAAATGGAGGACTGTATATCTTCACCCTCCTATTGTACATGCCCAATTAGTTGCATCATGCACTCCAGTACAACGGGAATACTTCCTATGTGGTTTCTGCTAAATACCTTTGAGACAGTTTCTTGGCAAGAACTGAGGCAGAGCGGTTAACATATGTTAAGAATATGTACAGCAGGCATTCCTCGTTAGAATGTAAGTAAATAGGAAACATTGCAGCAGTAGCATTTCCTGTGCTCTAATCCAGGCAAGTTTGCTTTAGAAATTTCGGAGACAGATATCAGGGATATGTTCATTCTGTATCAGAACTACATTCTCAGTTCTACAGTAGGAGGTAATCTTTGTCCTCTTCACCCATTCCAACCCATAATGTTACCTTTTGGTCCACCTGGCCTACTTCGGGGATGTCTAAGGTGGGAAGGTAAAATAAAGGATTGGAATAGCTGAAAAGAAAGCTACTTAAAATACAAACCTAGGTACAAAAAATTTCTACTCCTACTGCTGCAATGGAAGTACGGTTCCACATGTCATAAGTTGTTACTGAAAAAGCTGTTTTTTTCATTGGGCCTCCCAATCTCAGAATCAGGCCCATAATAAAATTTTACAATAAATTAAGAATTGAAATATATGAGGAAGTGCATACTGTTCTTTAAATCTGTAGCAGAAAGCCAGACAGGACAGAACTGAGGCAGATGTACTACAGTGATGTAGATGAGGAAAGGAGACAAAATAGTTTTCATGAAAACACTTACAATTTTCTAATAAAATTCCTTGTACAGTATTAGAAGACAGAAAAACAGTGGAAAATTTGCTTCTTATTCACCTTTGTCAGACATCTACATGGAGAGGATTCTAAATACGATGAGCTTGTGTTGATATATCAGGCAAATTTCTCTTCTTTAGAAACACAAAGGTGTGTGCCAAAAATAAGAGAGAAAAATACGACACACAAGCCTTCACTTCCGAAAGACGTACATGCATCTGACGAAGTGGGTATTCACCCATGAAAGCTCATGCTCCAAAACGTCTGTTAGTCTATAAGGTGCCAGAGGATTCTTTGCTGCTTTTACAGATCCAGACTAACACGGTTACCCCTCTGATACTATTCCGAAAGATTGACAATCAACTTCAACTACTCAGCAAAACAAATGTTTGCTCAACAGTCCCATCTTCTGTGCTTTTAAAGTTTAATTTATATTTCAGTGGTAATCTGTATATATAGTATTCTTACCTATATTTCAGTGCTTCAAATGGTGCCATTGAAAGGAATTTGTGGAAGCCACAACTACAGTCAGGAGATAGACCTCTTCATTCATCCAGTCTATCTACCTAGCAGTACAGGATTTTTCCTTGTATTACATGTTCTGATATTTTGTCCAGACAAAATTTAAGAAGCCCCCAGTGATGGAATTTCAAAAACTTCCCTCCTCATCCTACAGCCCATATCTAAAGCTCTGCAAGATACAGTACAATGGGAAAGCAGTGCAGTGGTCTTTGCCTATAGAAGAAACAGATACAATACCTCTAAGGTTGTGCTGGCCAGCACACAATTGCCATGGTACTTTCTACACCCTATTCTCTACTCAGCCCTTCCCAAAGCTGTTCTGCTTCTAAAAATCAGTGCATACTGGAGAAGGAGTCATGGCTTAATCTCATCTACCTGGCCTTCCCCCTTCCACCACTCAAATATATGCAGCCCAGTTAGGAATGCTTCCAAAAGTGTCAAGCTTCCCTTTGTAGCACATCCAATGTGTCACAGTTACTGCCACAGTTCAGGTCAACTGCATCTGTATTTCCTCGTCACGGTCCCGCAAGGGCACCCACTCAAGGCTCTCGGACCATTACCTCTTCTAGGGGGAGATGTGCATTTCTCTCCTTCCTGATGAGGTATTTCCAGGTGGCAGAGTTCTCTGCCTACCGTGAGAGTTTCCCAGCAAGGCAGACTGCCCAAAGGAGGCCCACTTTGCTTTTCTCTTCAGAGGATTTGAACAGTTAAGTTATAACCCAGCTTTTCCTAAGTAAACACATTTATTCTTACAGAGAAAACATTTAAAACAATAAAAACCTATATGCATGTGAATAAGCTTATCAGAGATCACACACACCCCTTCCATCTCTACAAGGGATCCGGTCGATGTCTGTCCTTCCAACCGTTCCCTAAGGATTGGGACCTTCCTCTAGAACAGAAAGTCTGGTCTGTTTGCTGGATCAGAAGGAAGGCCCTAAATCAGTTTAACCTCAGGCTATTTATCCACAAGTCCTTTCTTTGTCTGTTGGCCACTGGAGAAATCACTTTGAACATGTATAGTTTAAACTCCTGAAGAGGTGGTACCTTTGAAGGTGTTACAACTGGAGTGAATTTACTTAAGCATCCCCTACTGTTCTTAGTTCCTGAAGAGATTATGCTTACCCTACCCCAAGAAATCATATATAATCCATGGCCCATAGTGATACATAAACTTAATTCGGTGAAATCTCCCAAAAGACATTGGAATATCTGTCACAGTTAGTTAATAGATAAGGTGCCAAAAGATGGCAGAAGAATATGTAGCATAGTTTATGGGTTTGGTAGGATCAATAAAACTTTCTGAGCATTGCAAATGGCTTCCTCTGTGCAGCTCTTGACATGGAGATGGAGCTTCTAACAACATGCTATCATCCACACTACAGTGTCTCTTTAATGCTTGAATGAAAGGATGGAACCTGAACGAAAACACACTCAGACAAACATGTAATTATTTGTGGGGTTAGATCTTTAGAGGGTCTCTTTGAAGGGAAAAAAAAAAGTATATTTCTATTCTGGGAAAAACCTCACGGTCTTTTGCAGAAGAGATTAAATACATTTTTCAGCTATCTTATTATAGGAGTTACTACCCTTGAGCAAAACAACCTCTTCAATAAAACAGACTTCTTGTTCATCCTAGGCTTCATACCAAAAGGGCAATCTAGGCAAATCATATTCACTATGTTTTTGTGTGCCAGAAAAGCATCAACATTTCCCAGCCCAGGCTGGGGTTGTATGAATCCATTCATAAAAGAGCAGGAATATATGAAAAATGTATCATAAGACTCAGAAAAGAAGATGGTTTCTTTTCCCATTTGCCAAGATTAATGCATGGGAAAACACTGGCATTCTGTGTGAACATTAGTCATTTCCATAGGCTCATTCTATGGAGTAAACATTTGTCTAACTTGTTATTCTGGCTTTCCTTTCCTTTTTGCCATCTGCCTCTCTTGTCCTCATTTTTCTCTCGTTATTTTTGTATCTGCCGCAATGCTCTGGGAAGATCCCTTCCAGATTCCTGACCAGAGTTTTGGAACAACCCCATAGAATTAATCCCAAGTTTTGAAATAGGTATAATGCATAGTCTGACTGCAATTTGAATTTTTTTTAATTTAGTCTAGCATAAATGCTTGTGCAGTGTGGGCAAAATCAGCAGGGTGCCTAGTTTTCAAATGTGCATTTATACCAAGTGCCCAAACCCACATACCTGCTTTAGGCACCGGACGTGGCAATTTGCATGCTCAAATGTAGAATATGAAAACTTGGCTTTATTTTACAGCATTCTTTCAAGAAGCTCCCAGTAAACCGAGACACCAGGCCAGATCCTCAGCTGATGTTAACTATCACAGCTCTTTAAAAATCTATGCTGCTTTGCGATTCATTACACACCAGTGGAAGATACAGCTCTCTCAATCACTCTCCATCTCCCTGGCCAGCCAGCCTCCACTTTTCTTCACTTCCACATTTTTCCGTTTGTTCTCTCAGAATTCGTTTCCTTGTTTTTCCTCTTTCTTTTGTAGTCTGTATTTAGCTTATTCGTCTGTTCTTTGTTCTTCTTTCTCCTGATGCCTGGATTAATTTGCTTCATTTCCTCTGTTTGTGTCTTGCTACTTTTGCCCCTCAGTATTTCTCTTGACATTTGTTTTTCTATTTCTCTCCATTCCCTTTTTCCCTTGCTTCCTGCTTTTTCCCCTCCATTAATCACCATTTTCCTCTGAAATCTTTTTTTTCTTCCCACCTATTTTTGATGGTTTTCCTATGCAAGGAATCAGTAACCAGATTGTTCCACGGTATTTCACTGGGAATATTTTAAGATCGATCATCATTACTGGGACCTCTTTGCCAAAAATGAATTATTATAGCAGACTGGTCAAAAAGCCAGCCACTGGTAAATTCAGGTTTAGACCAAATCCATTACACACAATGGTTCTGATAGCTCCCTTAGCTGACACATCCCTACCCTATACTGTACATACCGCTTGAACAGTTAAAAAAATTACTCACTTTATGTAGCAAAGCAGTAAAACTCTTCCAGGGACACATTGTCTCTGATGGACAGGATGTTTTGTTGGTTGGATAATGATATGATATAAAATACATCAGTACAAACACACAGAGCAATATTTTAATGTCATGTCAAAGACTGGATTGTTCAGTCACAACTATTTTGCTGCAATACTGAATGGGATAATTTCTCTTTAACTCTTAATTGACTCCACTAATTGATGTTGTGATTAAATATGTAAAAATATTATTAGCTATGTTTTTTTCTGAAAGGCACTTAATAAGTATCGCCATTTTCTATTGTACTTTAAAGTACAGTTAAGCAGGTTGTTAACCAGACAAAGGCAACACTACAATAACAGGCACAGTTAGCATTACTGGCTTTTTAGTCTCTCAGGCTATACACTAAAGCAGTGATAGCCTGCGTGAGCCATTTACTCACACAGAATTGCAAAGAGCCAAAAATAACCAGAGAAGGACATTTTGACACTGCTGTGATGTTTGTATCATGGCATTGCAACATGAGCACTCATGTTACTGTAGTACCATTATGCTTGCATTGTAGCAGTATTCTGATTAATAGTTCTGAGACTATTCGGCACCAGGGTATTTATTCTCTTCTTCTTTCATTCTGTCATCTGATCTAGCCCATCTAGTCTGTTCAGTGTCACCTGTCTCCATGTTTGTGGGAGATTAGCACCAATCAAGTACATGGACTCCACAAAACACATAAGCAGAGCCCCAAAGAATTACATGCAGGTTTCGGTGTCATGGGTTGAGTAGTACTGCCACTCAAGTCATTTTCAGAGTCCTCATCTCCACACAATAACCCTTGTGTATACTGTGTAACGATGATAAACATAATTGTACAATGCTGGGTCAACTCTGGGCTCCTAGCACTCTGTCACAGGCCTATCCTCCATGTTGCTCATATGAGGAGCAGATTTTACTCCCCAATTGGTCCTTCACATCTTATGTGGTAAAGGCTGAGAGCAACATTATTGAGGTAGTTTGTGTACAAAAGGGATGGGAGACCTTGCACTGCCCTTCCTCATACTTGAAAAAACAGCACAGAGACAAATCTTGGCTTCATCTTGTCATCAAATTCAACATTTACAAACTTGGCTGTCAGAGCAAAAACAACTGATAGCAACTTCACTAGTGTGTACTACACAACTTGGCGTTGCCTTTCTACAGCTCCTTGCCAGGTTCGTGTAATGCCCCTGTGTTTGCAGTGAAATGTATGAATATTCCTCTCAACAGCTGCAGTGAATCCAGGTACTCCCTTCTCTATCCTGGTATGATCTCTGGGCAGGCAAACTGGTGTACCAACATGATCAAAAACCTTTAGTAGTATGTCAGTATGTGCTATATGCCCCTTGTTTTGTTTATTTTCCTTTTGTCTTGGAGTGTAAAAGCAGATAATACTTAACATATGATGAAGCCTTTTCAACTGATGCTGCAAGAATGTTATATGGCTCAGCACATTGGTTGGACAGTATTTGAACTAATCACACAAACTCAGTAATTAATTTCACCATGGTCTAATAGGATATTACCACTGAGTAAGGATGCCATAAGAAGGACTCCCACTCCTCTGAGTCCATAGTTGTTCATATTACTATGTGACGAGCCTAAGTCACGTTTTTGAACTGGAGAAAATAACATTTGATAAAGCAGGAAAATAAACAACTCAGTAAGTCTTTCTGACAGGGTGTCCAGGCCCCTTTGGGATTTTTTCAGGGAATGCTCTTCGGCTAGAAGAACCCTGTCCCATTTGGTACATCGGAATAAAACCCCATGAGCCATGTAATCAATGTAGTGCTTTTACAAGCCAATGCACTAGCTGCCCAGGAAGCCAGTTACAGCTACCAGTGTATCTATACTGAACTGTGATCCAGATACTAACTGATTTTCATGATTCTTTGGAAGCAGAACTCCTGATGAGCAGGAGGGAATTTCTCTCTGTGTTGTCTGGCTAAAAACAAAAGAGCTAAACCTTTGGGCTGGTTGAGCTAGAAAAGACAGCTGGCCTCATTACATTTAAACAAGCCCAGAAGGAAGACAGACAGGGGACAAGAGGTCCTCTCTTGAGAAGCTCCTAATGTCTACAAGCCAGGACACTGAGCTCTAAGAAGCAAGAACTTATATTCTACCTTGGCCTCTAGTCTGATGTAGAGACTTTAAATATTTTTAACTGTAATAGGGATATATAGGCAGTGAATCTGGATGCTGCCACGTTAGATTTGGAGACACTTCCACCTGTAAACAAAACTAGAATGCCAATGAGGTACTTTCAACTTAGATTCCTGGCAAATGTTCTGTCAAGCCCTGCTGACCCCAGGAACTTCCACAGTTCATTTTTAAAAAATAAATAAATAAATTAAATTATTCTCCCAGATGGTGAGCCCAGCAACTCAAACCATAATCCCCCAAACTCACATCAGCCTATTCACAATACATCAAAGCTGAGATCTTTTTTTTTCCCCTCCCTAAAAGCATTCAAGCAAGTTGAAGAGATAATACAACTCTTTTGTCCATCAAGATACAAAACTTATTAAAGGAGACATTTGAATTGCAGGGAAAAAATCTGCTTCTTACTGTATAGCTAACAATTAGGAGTGGGAAAAACAAATTCTGAAATGACTGCAAATTACTATTGTTGTTTATGCCATTCAAAACACATCCATTGAGTGGTAGGAACTCTCATGGCATTTTATACATATACAACTATACAGTTCCCAAAGATTAAACATTTAGTGAACTATTTTTCCAATAACTTTCCTAAACTGTCTGATGCTCTGCAACTAAAGGTTAAGTAAGCCTGCAAGGAGGCTCAGGGCAGGAAGTACATATTGCAACAGACATGTGGACCGGTTTTCAAACCATCAACAACATGATTGGTACAGTTAACTGGTTTTCATTTAGGAGTGCGTCTTTTGCTTCTGTTCCTTCCTAGTGCCCCAAGCAAGTTTGAAGACAGGCTGCTCTTTTCATTGCAACGTGTGATAAAGATCACTTAGTAGTTAATGGGACAAAAAATGTGTGGCTTACCTTACCTGACCCTCTTTTAGATCTTTAAGTAACAGTAATGCTGGGAATATAGCTTTTGCTGCCACTGAGAATGGTGGTTTTGCCTACACATGGCTCTGCTGTGAAAGAGAGAGATCAAAGTAAAGAATTACACACACTTCAACAGAACTCACATAACTGCAAGAGGTAATATACTGAAAGGACTGCTGATTCCAAGAGCTTCAACCCAACATCTACACATCTCGTTACTCTGCTACCTGCTTAATCCAGCCTCACCTACTGAATATCCTCTCATATCAAGTATTGTCATCTTCTACTCATAAGAAGTATATTCAAATACTGTAATAATAGGACATATTAAAATATACATAGCTTGTGTGATGAATGTACCCAAGACAAGTGTTATCAGGAAGCTCCTTTACTCAGTTCATTTTTCTGGTTACATTGTAGCATCAACATTTATGCAATTCTGTTATAGTTGGCCACTTGCTGCTACTGTGAATTCCCTCCACCCAGAAGGATGGTGGTCAATTGTGCCTTGCTAGTTCCATAGGCAGAAAAATCTCTTAAAGATACCTATATTTGTTAAGATTTCTGTAGCATCTCTGTGAAGGAAAATGAATCTTTTGACACATTTTACAAAATCGCTCTGACAGGGGAAAAAGATGGCTGCTCCCTCAGTCCCTGCTAAACACAATGACCAAGGCAAGGTTTATTGGAGGGGTTTGTGCATGGGACAGGTAATGCCTTTATGGATGCCCCATTTATGAGTTATGACAATTTGGCCCCAAAGTATACTTAGAAGAGAGAGATATTATTCCAGGAGATGGTGCTTTAAGAAAAGCACCAGATTTTACAAGATGTGGGATAAAATTGCAAGACTTGGCAACACAAGTTCTAACACGGCCTTAATATAAACAATGTCATACTCACACAGTCACTAGTACAATGCCTTGATTTTTTTTCCATACCTTTGATTTTGCTCACCCTAAACTTGTCCCTGATTCCATCCTGAGCCTAGATATAATCTCGTTATAGTTCCCAAATTGTTCCCCCGCCCCTACATTCTTGTTCATTAAGCCTCTTTCAACACAAAAGCATCCAGAACTAAAGCCCTAAATCACTATGATTTTCCAGTGTGTATGAAAACATATTGGGCCAGATTCTCTGCTAATGCAAACTAGCGCAGCTACATTATTTCTTTAGTAACTAAGGCAAGCCACTTTAATTAACAAGGCCACCCTAAAGCATGTGTCTGTTCTCCAAGTCACACTGTTTTATTTATTAGACAAATTTTTCATATTCATGACTATAGATTTTAAACAAAGATTTCTAGTGATAATTACCACACTTCCATATATACTTAATCAATTCTAAATTTTACTATTACTAATTTTCTATACAACACATGCCAGTTCCCTGTATTATAAATACAAGGTGGTTAATGCCTGGATAATTGTATTTACCCATCTCACACTATGTTTTGAGGATTAGCCACAGTACTTTTGGCCTGACCAGAAGGGAAGTGCTTCTTCTAGAATTTCCAAACCAGACACTAAAATTGCACCCAGCAGTAGTGCTGGTACCATATACTCTATGTGACATATCTGTGGGTAGAAACATCTTCCATCAATGTAAACTATGGCGTTAATACCATTTAGGTGACACATATTCCAAAGTCTTTTCTAGTGAATAGCACTCATGTTCATGTCACATTCTCCAAGGACCTGATCCTGCACAGCTTTCATGTACATGTTAACTCTAAGCACAAGAGTAGTCCCACTGATTTAAAATTAAGCACATGCCTAAGGAAGGATTCAAAGCCCAGTGAAGGCAGTGGAATGACTCCCATTGATTTCAGTAGGCTTTGGATCAGCCTGTAAGAGAGTTGGAAATAAAAAAAAAACTCTTTACCCTAAAATATTTTGCGAAATCACACTAGAAATATGTACACTTTTCATCATGCAGTTGCTCACCTCTTCCCCCCATACCAACATTAGCACTGCTATAGCAGTCCTTTCGCTATTCTGCTTGACCTTTCAAAGAAGAAAGCTTCCAATAATTGAACGTTTAATTGTCAGGTGGTACATTTCAATTATCTGTAGGGATCTGAAAGGAAAACCAAGGGCTTAATGAGTGGACAGCTAGAATTTCAAGGCACAGGTCATTTTTCAATCATCCATGTCTTGACAAGCTATCCTAATCGGAAATGTGTGACATTGGTATAGACATATCTAAAAAGTATCTTTACTGTCAGAGGATCAAAAACAATATTCTATTTCCATGAAGGGATTTTCCCCACCCCCTTCTTGTTTTGTACCTGAAGTATGTGGCAGGGTCCTCTTTTAAAATTCAGAATGGAGATCCCTGCTAGCAGATATTTCAGCAGAAATCAGAAGAAAATGCTTTGCCAATGTAGGCAGCAGGTCTTCAGGGATTTTTCAAGCCTGTGCTGAAGAAAGCAAAACATATGCTCATTCGGGACAATTTGTACTTCACAAACATTTAACAGCTAGTACAGAGGAATACAAATAGAGACAACAGTGTGCGCATATTAAACCAGAGCTCCCTGTTTCAGTCTTATTAAATAGATACCTGTGTTTTTGTTCCCATTCTTCAAAAATCTGCACCACAATCCTAACCCTTTGCTGCCATTTATTTCATGATCCAGTTTTGTTTTACTGGCACTTTTATAAGCAGCTATTTTCTTTTTTGGTTACAGGAAAGACAACAATGAACACAAGAACAGAAAAGAGAATTCAGTCAAGCTATAAGTAATAAGAGAATAATAAGATTTATGGATGAAGGATTTCAGTAAAGGAGAATTTACAGGAAAAATATTCCTATGTTGGCTAATAACATGTATATATTGTGAAATCACAGCATGCTGATAAGATAACATTTATTGAAATGAAAGAGAAAACAAAAGTAGAATAGAGAAAGAGATGAATGTGTATAATAAGTATAAACAAAAGAAATTAAGTTGTACATCCTAAGATGGGGAAGAAGACAAACAGCTGTCATCTGGTAATATCTGAGGATTCCTAAAATATATACACCCCGGGCACCCTGAAATGCTGTGTGGAGATGTCATTCATGGAATTGCCTCTGGAGATAGATAGATAGAGGTGACACCACTTATCACATACCCCCAGCCACCACTGTTGTTCTGGAAGGAACTCTCAGATACTCATGTTCCTTGTTAACAGAGGTTGCCTTCAGGCCCCATTAAAAGGAGTAAACTGAGATTTTCTTTTTTCAGAACTAAGTTTCTAGAATTTTACCTTTCAAAGATAACCTTGAAAACATAAACAGAATGCTAGGGTAGAATGGAACATTCCTGCAGCAAGAGGCTGAGAAGAATCTACAGTTCCCTCCCATTCTCACCCCTTTCACATAACTCTAATTTTAAGTTTGCTGCGTATTCCAAATGATCATCTTGCTACCCTCCCCCCCAAATATCCTCAGGACCGTCCCAAGCAAACTGGTGTGATGACAGGATGGAAGTCAATCCATATATGCTGAGGTCAACTTTGCTTATTCATATTCCAAGCCCTCTCAGGGATTGGAATTGAGCCAGCTGCTGCTCATCTCCGGCAGCTCCCTCGATAGTGGCACTTGCTGCAAAGGAAACAACCATTTTATGTTCCCACCTGGGACAGCATCAGGTAGTCCCCATTGGCCATACCAGCGGTGCATCAGGAGGAGAAGCTGGGCCAACCTGGTGCTGCAACTGAGTGAGTCCTGCAACCATTGTAGCCAGACTCTGCCCCAGTGACCAGGCTTACCCCAGAGACCTACTCCACCAGCCAGCAATCAGAGGGGATCTACTCTTTTAGTCAACCTACACAAACCCAAACTGGTGGGACCCATCTACTTCAGGAACCAAAGGGGTTCCATTTCCCATCCAGACTGCAGAGAGGACTTTCTCAGTCATATAACCAGCTACTATAGAGCTGAAGTCTGTAAGACAACAGACCTCCCACCCCTTCTGAGGCTATGATGGGCAGTTCCAGATGACTAAGAAGGGGAGCCACCTAGAAGATCCTCCAGGATGGGCTGAGGGAAGCATAGTGGATGAAGAGGTACAGGGATGAGGTGGATGATTTGAGGGAGGAAACAGAATAGAATGTGTATAAAGGGGAATATAGAACTGATGATAATTTGGGATCAACACATTTGTGTAGCTGGGGATATGGTACTGACTGGGGTGTTGTGGGAAAAAACTATTTTACTCAAGGCATGTCCTGTGCTTTGCCTACTGATGTGGTCATCATCATCGTCATCATCATCATGTTCCCATTATGCCTCTGGCATTTAGGGCAATGACGAAGCTCCTTCACTCCTGTCTGTTTCTGGCAAGTCTTTCAATGGGTCCCCAGCTGTGTCTCAGGTTTTTCAACTTGGCTTCCATAGCTCTTTGCCATGTTGTTTTCTGGCGGCCTCATTTTCGCTTGCCTTCAAGTGTCCATCTTATTGCTACTCTGGTGATGGAATCAGTTTCCATCCGAAAGCACATGGCCAATCCATCTCCAATGCCTCCTGGCAATGATGGTCCAAAAGATACGGAGGATTTTTCTGAGACAGATTGTATGGAATGAAGACAGTTTGGACATGTCATACTTTCTTATTCCCCAGCATTCTGCACTGTAAAGTAATGTTGAAAATACGCAGCTCTGATAAATCTTGAGTTTGGTTTTGGTGTTGTATTTTGATGATTTCCAGACTGTATTTAAGCTCTCGAAGGTGTTCCTGGCTTCATTGATTTTGTTCCGGATGCCCTGGCTTGTTCCACCGACCTGGCTGATGGTGCTGCCCAAGTATGTGAATGTTTCTACATTGGTGAGAACATAATCCTCTATCCGTATTGGTGATGGTGAGGCAATATTAAAGGTCGGAATATCTTATTGTGATTGATTTTCAGTCCAATTTGCTGGCTGAATGCATTGAGTCAAGTTGTTTTTTCTTATATATGGTGTTGGGTATGTGACAGAAGATTGCCATCGACTGGGTAATTCAGCGTACAACAGAAGACATGCCAACAGGCATTAAATGGACACTCTTTCATCCCTTGAAGACCTGGATGATCTCGCTCTCCTATCATCTACCCAACACCATATACAAGAAAAAAACCTGATGTAGTGCCTCTTATTAAAATTTTGGCAGAACATCACTTCTGCCAATTTTTTGATGTCCAGAGACTGTGCCCCCAAGAATGTGACTGATCACCTACCCACCTCTCACAGCTGCAACACCTCTTTGGGAAGCACTGCTTTCATTGGCAGTGCATTTCAGGAGAAGCAAAATTCTAGCAACACACACTGTTCTGAAGGCCAGGAGTACAACAAAATAGCTGCCCCACCCAAATTGTTCTGAGCCTTTGGTCCCATTAGCACTAGCTGATGTACCTTGATTTCCTTGCTTTTATTCTTTCCTAGCTGGTTATGAACTTCTAAAGTTACAGCCATAGTAAAAAAAAGAAAAGAAAAAGACAGACAAAAGTGAACAGCACACCTTCTCATTAAATAACTGCTGGGTGAAACAGGATGGGATCTGATTTTTTAGAACACCAGAACAGACACAGACTGTGATATCTTCAGGGACAGTCTTCAAGAGCTTAATGTTAATGATCCTGTGCTTCCCAGAAAAAGCAATTATCCAACTGTTAAAAAACATAAAAACCCATGAACAATTATTAAACAAGGAAGTACAAAGGGCTTACCCATATGGGTAACCATGCACATAATGTACACAGGAGATTGTTAATTGGATACACAGCCTTTCACTGTGAGGTCACTGGTGGGAATCCAGCTTGGGTCGACCATCGCCAAAAGCCATTACCGGTGATGCAGACATTTGATGGTTGTTTGGTGGAGTGAATAGATGATTCCACCCTGATCCACATCATAATACACACATGTGCACGCACGCACATGCACACACACACAGATAGACACACACACACACAAAATAACTGGCACCTAACAGTCTCAATGGAGAAACCGAGGATGGAATGGGCATAGAGACTGACTTTCCCTCAGCTCTAAAAGCTGAAGGGTGGGTTGGGGGTAGAATCTGTTTGTTATTTTTGAATGTGGAAAAATCAGCCAAGTGTCTCAGGTAGCAGAAGTCAAATGCAGAGTCAACACAGCAGGTTTCCAAGCTTTACAGGAACACTCTAGACAGGAGGAAGATGGCTTAGAAACAAGTCAAAATAGGTACATTCTCTAAGGGAGGATGGCTAAGAAACATGGGCAGTGATGCTTTAAGATCTCTCATTCTCTTGGCAGACCCAACACTCAGTCCACTGGGCAGTGTTGCTCTTTTAACTGAGTACTGAACCATTTCTCTGATTAGTTCAAAGAACAACAGCTGTGCAAATCTTCTCCAACCAAAAACCAAAGGTGTAAAATTAGCCTTCTAGTCATTTTTGTTACCAGGTTGTGGGGAATGAGGACAGCCTGAGGACAGCTCACCACCATCATCCATGGAGACTGGGGGAAAGGAGCAGGTTTCCCAAGGGAATCTACAGATGTAGTCATTGATGATCCTCAAAGCATTCACCCCACCACCCTCCACATATTATGGTTTCTCCTCCATTGAGCCCAAAAGTTTGGCTACCTCTCCACACAATCACCCCCTCCAAACAGGACTGGTTTTCGCTCACTACTTCTTGTCTTCAAGGAGTATGCTAGTGTACATCTTCTGGTTTATTCACATTGTAGCCAATGCTGGACAGAGGGAGGTGGTCTGTGCATTCCCCGTTCGGTGGCTGCTAGGGGCTGTTTTAGCTCCTGGCATAGATTTGCAGGGACAGTGATTCTTTGGAATGTTCCCTGCTTCTCCAGCTCCAGCTTCTTCTGGCCTGCGCTCAGCCCCACTCCATCCCAGGCCCACCTCAGAACACTTCCTTCTTGGGGACCCCTGCAGAGGTGGTGCAGAGCCAGCTCTGTTCCAGGCATAAAGGGCCCCTGAGCCAGCCAATGCTAGTGCTATTCACTGAGACGGAGGCTAATTCCTGTCCGATGTCCCTTTTCAACTAGTCTAGCTGGCAGGGCACTAATGAACAGACCCTCTCCCTGGTGGCTCTGCAGAGTAGCCTGTAGGCCTTTGTGCCCACTAACAATAAGATGTTATACTGCTGAGGCCAGACACCATGTTTCAGGTCTTTGGGGGCTATATTAGGCCACACTAATACCTTATTATGTATTAGATAATTAAATTAAGTTAAATTCATATGTAACAAGTAGTGAAAGTAAGTGTAACCTAAACCAACACACTGTAGCTCTCCATCCCCCTCTAGTGGCTGGATCTCATAGAGGTTTATGAGTCTGCATAGCCTTTGAGCTAACAGAGGTGATTCTTTTAACCCATGTGTTTAAGATACAGAGGTCCCAGGTTTGATCCCCACTGTCAACAACCCAGCCAGGAGCAACCCATGATGTGTATAAATCACACCACAATACCTATCAAACCCATTATTAAGACTGACATATTCCAATCATTCATTTCCCATTAGTTGAGGTATATGCTCATTATGCTCAAATCAGTCAGAAGTCAGTTCCCCTCGAGTGTCACAAGACATTATATCAATAATTTAATGAGACATTTTCTATACACACTGGCTTTGCATCTAATGAGTGTCTCTGCTTAAAGAAAACAATTGGAGCGCTATCAAGATGTCAATGTATTTACGTACTGTGTCTAATGTCAGTTTAGGGCTTGTAAAAGATACAGAATGGATCGGATTGGAAAATACTGCCCATACAGCCATAATGTAGTACTTGTGTACTTATGATAGTGCGAGCTTCTCCCCACAAACCATACCATGTTGGTTCTGTACTGACCAGGCGGGAGAATTATGTTCATTTCTTAGCTTCAGTGTTAAGAATGCCACTGAAGATGCCAGAGGTAGCTGTTTCAGGTGATTTCTCTTGATGTCTGAATTTGAAATGAATCAACTTTCTTCATAGGGGCTGCTGGAAGAGCCGCCGGAAGAGCCGCCAGATGATATCAGCCAAACAGATGGCTGAACCAGTGATCAGGAGGTGAAAGGTTCTGTATTACACAACCAATTCCTGAGCCACACAGTCTCCCACGTAGGTTTGTTTTAAACATCCATTCATTTTTGTTCGAATTCCACCACTTACTAGGACCAGTTCTGCCTATATGGTATTATAGCATCATGATGTGTGGGATATGATGAACACATCACCCTGCAGTCTAGAGCACTCCAGGAACCAATGTAACAGATACATTTCAGAACTGACTTGGTTAAAGTGAAATAATTTGTTTTAACAAGTTCCCCTTATGATGTGCATAATTTAGTGGATCTTATTTTGCTGATTTCATGCATGCATAACAAAATCCTGTAACTCACTCAATTGTACTTCAAATCATACCAAAAATTAAGCCACACTGGTTCATGGTACTCTGAGTGTTCTATTGCAAGTGTGATTCTCCTCTCAAGACCTGAATATATGAAAAATGGCACCTTCCTGCTCAGTAGAACTACTTCCCATATGGACTCAGAGTTTCAAAGGTTTATTTTAGAGACAACAGTTCATTTTTACTATCTTACACGGCTGCGAGCACTGCAGCACTAAGCTAGTGATCAGCTAAAAAAGTGACCCAGATTCTATTCTTTGTTGTGTATTAACTGTTTACTACTGTAAATTCCAGCTGGTTGCATGTGCGCCAACTCATTAAGGCAATGGGTTCAGACTGGTGTCATTGGGGGAAGAAGTGGGAAAATACCAGGGTTCAGATATTCCACAAGACCTAATTTGGCCCACAGAGTCTTTATTAAAAGTGTTAAGAAAGGAGATGGAAAGGACTGCGGTTAGCTTTCGGATCTCAGCCTGAGTTCACTGGGCTGGCAGTTAAAAAAAATAATTAACATTTGTAAACATGTAAACTAAGTCCATTTGATGCATGAATTCATACATCAACAGGACACCGAATATCATTTTTATAGAGTAATTCTTCAGCATAAAAATTTAAATATTCCTTAATTTAACATTATGAATCTTCCATTTTCTAGAGATGGCCTCTCTAAGCTGGTATGCAGAGAGACCCATTAGGTCTTCCCTGGGTCTCTTCTGTCTAAGAGATAGGAAGTGTATCTGGTTTCCTGCTCCTAGTCACATGTCCTGCAAGTACAGTTCCTAGTTTTAAAGAGAAGAAGGGCACGACCAGGTACACACAGACACTCATGTGTTCCAACACTCAGTGCCTGGTTACAGCTTCCCTCCAGTCTCAGTATCCTATACGACCACACTGCATGAAATATCTTCACTATTTGGAACAAGTGCATTTCTTAATGATAACATGCTACAGTCCGTAAGAGGAAAGTGCTTCATATAAAATAATTTTCCTGCCAGAGGCATTATCTGGTGCTCCTAGCCCTGATCTACACTACGAGTTTAGGTCGAATTTGGCAGCATTAGACCAATTTAACCCTGGACCCATCCACACAACAAAGCCATTTTGTCGACTTAAAGAGCTCTTAAAATCGATTTCTGCACTTCTCCCTGACAAGGGGATTAGTGCTGAAATTGACTTCACCTCGTCAAATTTGGGGTAGTGTGGATGCAATTCGACAGTATTGGCCTCCAGGAGCTATCCCAGAGTGCACCACTGTGACAGCTCTGGACAGCACTCTCAACTCAGATACACTGGCCAGATAGACAGGAAAAGCCTCAGGAACTTTTGAATTTCATTTCCTGTTTAGCCAGCGTGACGAGCTGATCAGCACAGGTGACCATGCAGTCCCAGAATCGCAAAAGAGCTCCAGCATGGACTGAATGGGAGGTACTAGATCTGATCGCTGTTTGGGGAGATGAATCCATGGTATCAGAACTCCATTCCAAAAGATGAAATGCCAAAATATTTGAAAAAATCTCTAAGGATATGATGGACAGAGGCTACAACAGGGACCTGCAGCAGCCATGTTAAAATTAAGGAGCTCAGGCAACCCTACCAAAAAGCCAAAGAGGCAAATGGACACTCCAGGTCAAAGCCCCAGACATGCCACTTCTATGATGAGCTGCATGCAATTTGGGGGGGGAGGGAGGAGGGAACGTGACACTTCCACTGCCCCACCCGTCTGTGGACACCTGCAATGGGGGGAGTCTCACACAACAGGGATGAGGATTTGGGAGATGAGGAGATGGAGGAGGAGGCTAGCACACAGCACACAGGTGGAGAAACTATTCTCCCCAACAGCCAGGAGCTGTTTATCACCCTGGAGCCAATAGCTTCCCAATCCGGGCTCACGGACCATGAAGCCGGAGAAGGCGCCTCTGGTGAGTGTACCTTCGTAAATATAATGCATGGTTTAAAAGCAAGCGTGTTTAATGATGAATTTGCCCTGAAGACTTGAGATGCAATCACAGCCAGTACAGCCCCTCCTTTTAAATGGCCAACCCAACGGGTGGTTGGTATGGGACAGGAGGGTGCTGCTGTTTGAAACCATTCCCACATGTTATGAAGGCTGAAGGAGCTGAAAGACTGTGGCTTATCATGGCTGCCTGCAAGCCGTATTCTGTTGCCCAGCCCTGCATGTGTGATCTCTCACACCAAACCGGCAGGCCCTCAATATAAGAGGCAAAATGCGACCTCGTACTGAAAGCACATGTGCTATGTAATGTTAACAGCTTGGTTCAGAATCTACTCATTGTTCTCTGAAATGTGTCCTTTTAAATACTACTCTCCCTTTTTTTCCTCCCTCAGCTGCCTCCAAAATGATAGAGTTTCAGTTCCATTAAGCAAGCAAAACTATCCAGATTTGGGACCAAGGTTGGGAAACTTCTGAGAAAAAGCTTGAGAAACGTGTGGCATTTCTAACTCAACTGGAAATACCAGAAATCTTCCCTTTGGCTTATAAAGCCAACAATGAAAATATGTAAGAATCAAACCAAAAAGTTATTCACACTTTTTGAACCTCAAGTTCATTTTGGGTCTGAGGTGATGATTCAGGACAGTTCTTACTTATCTGACTTGCTTTGCCCAGCCACATATAGAACACAAACTCTTCATGTTACCAGAGAAAATCCTCTCAGTAGCTAACTCTGTGCAATACTGCAAGGACAGAACTATGACAGTATTTCACAATGGTAGTACAAAATCACTACTGTGTCATTATTGTAACCTGTCATTTTTAAGACCACTACTGCAAAATACCAAAATTAAGCCTAAAACTGTATGAGGCAAACACACTCAAATTTAGTAGAATCAATTGGGATGCAACATGCTATTACCCAGCAGAGCTGAACTGGTGCCAGGGGAGTGCTTGCTCCTGAAGAGTGCTGCAGCTTGTATCTCTACTCTCGAAGATTCCTGGTGGTATTATAGCTGGGTCATCCACCAATGCCTCCAAGAAATCTAAACACACAATGTTAG
The DNA here is from genome assembly GCF_025201925.1 of Gopherus flavomarginatus. Classification (NCBI taxonomy): domain Eukaryota; kingdom Metazoa; phylum Chordata; order Testudines; family Testudinidae; genus Gopherus; species Gopherus flavomarginatus. Next base: position 78,823,831 of record NC_066622.1, on the reverse strand, counting down.
CTGTGGCTTTAAGCCAGAGTACAACCCCATGGCTTAGTGCTTATGCAAGTATCATACAATCACAGAATCCGAATAATCTTCAGCCAGAGTCAATGCACTGGAAAGGTTACTGATGGATTTGACTTCAGAACATTTCGGTTTGTCTCACTACTTGACAATAAACCCTTGTATGGAATGATTTAGGAAAACTAAATAGCTATGCCCTTCTGTTTCACAGTCAAGGAGCCATAGCAAGAATTCTTTTCAAGTGGCAGGAAAAGAAATCCAGTTTATAATGAATTTAGTACTATCACAAGGATTCCTTTTTCCATTTAATGTGCAGAAACTACTCTACGCAATCCTCAGCAGTGTCAGTGAAGTGAAGGCTTCTTTCAGTCAGATGTGCTAATACACTTGGAATGAAGAGGAGAGTGACTGGAAATTGACATAGATGCCTACCTCAATAAAAGTCGGCATTTCTATGGCACCTTTAACCTGAGGACCTCAAAGCCAGAGGGCAGACATTTGTTAAACAAGCTCACAACATCTCTATGAGGTAGATAAATGTGACTCTGATGCATCTCAGGGAACACGGGGTGGTGAGTCACCTTGTTACATCTGCTTTCAGTGAAAGGGAGTCTTGCCTGTGCCAGCTAGGTGTTAGTCGACTTAACTTTGTAGTGTAGACATGGTGTGATGGAGTGTGCATGCCCAGCACTGGTCCTGCAGGGGTTAATTCCTCTCTTTGGTCTGAGGAGCCCACACCTCCTTGACCCTGCTGGGCATGCTCCGGCTGGAGGCCAGGTATAAAAGGGAGCAGCCCAGTTCATTTGGGACTGACCGCCAGAGTGGAAGGTGTGCTGCAGGCTCCTGCTCAAGGACCGCCAGCACTTCATGACTCAGAGGCCAGCCAGACAGCAATACGAACGATACCCAGGCTCCAGACACCACAGATGGAGGAGAGACCGGGGCAACCATGAGACCATAAGCTGCAGAGAAGCGGATAGTAAGTAACCCAGTGAGTCTTTGCAGGGAGGTGGTTGGAGAACTGGAGACTAGCTTGGTGTGTTTCGGCTGGAACCCCACTGAGCTGGTGGTGGGCAACTCCGCCACCGAGAGGGCCCTGGATTGGGACCTGGTAGAGTGGGAGGGCCTGGGTTCTTCTATCATGGCTGCTGCCCACTTTGGGGTGGCAGCCCACCTCACCAGCTCTACTGACTCTTCCCGCTAGGCCACACAGATCTGAGAAAGAGCAGCAACTGGGATTCTGACTGTTAGACCACCTGCCCTGATAGAAAGGGTGAGTAGATTGACTTTGGCTGTTAGGTCACATAACTCTGAGACCCAAAGGGATCTCACAGACTTGACCACAGCCTATAACGACCCGTGCCGCATCCCAAAAGGGGACAGGGCGTGCATGACCAATGACACATGGCCTGAGACAATCATCCTTTTTACCACTCAAGCACTCTCTTTTGGGCTACACCAGCCCTGTCTTTGCCTCTGCAGGTTGACAATAGATGCACCCCAGATGCCAAGTCCCTTTAAAATGTCCCCTAGTGGTATCCAATCCCTGATCACTTGATACCCACAGAGATCCCAGATCCTCCGTTCACAAATGAATAGTGTATCTCAATGTACCAGCTTTATCTTAGACCATTACCACTATATTATGCACAGCACTTGACTTCAATTATGAAGCAAAAGGGAACTTGTTTAAGAAACTATAAAGATTCAAATAAAAAACAGTGAGAGAGATGGGAACAAATCGGATCATATAAAACAGCATCATAACATACGTTCTAAAGCCTAAAACTTCATATCCCAGTTATTCTTCTCTCTAAAGAGGCTTATCTCACCCAGAGCTCTTCCAGAGTTTTCAATCAAGCCTGACCGAGAACCCCTTTTCATTAAGCAAATCTGCTGTCAGTTTACTGCCTCTCCGAGGGCTACCAGGGTGTCTCTGCAACCCTACATACTAGAACAGACCATTTATGTTTATGTCAACACAAGGTGTTCCCTCTCCCCACTGTTTACCTCTTCATATTAATTTCCTTCTGAAATTCCTGATACCCTTTTATTAGCTTTTAACTTGCAATGCTTAATAGAATTCTACTTTGTGACATATATAACACACAATACAATTATCTTCAGGATAGCCTATATCACCTTCTGTCTGGAGAAGTTTGTCTCAAGATATGCTACCTTCAAGTGACTGGCTTTTTACTACAGACCTAGGAGAACATAATTTTAATATATACTCATAACTCCTCTTCTATTTTCCACGCATATATCTCACAATGATTATGATGACCAGTACAACATTGGCTTTCAGTAGAGACTTTACAAGACATTCTTTTGCTGAACACAGAGAATCCCTGAATCCCTCTATACGCCTGTGCCCTCGGCTAGTTGGCATCAAAAGGTTTTTAGGTCAGTTATAATCTCGTTTGTTACATATGAGGAAACTAAGGCACTGAGAGACCATATGGAGTCGTCCATGGTCATACATTAAATCAGTGAAAGAGAATATAATCCCGATTGCTTGACTCCCCAGTCCTATGCTTTCTCTACATGGGCTCCTACTATACACCATATTCAAGCAGAACAACACTTATCAATTCAGAACAAATGGATTTGGGGCTTCTTTTTTTCCTATTGCTCAAGTTACAATAAGAAAAATTAAATTCCATTCAATAGGCATACTCTGAGTCTACTGGGAGAAGTCTGTTTTCCTTCAGTTTTTATTCCTCACATTTAAATCAGAACCAGTTCTCTCTAAAAATTCCTATTTTCTTTATAACTAGGAGCCCTTATATGGACCTAATTCTGAAGACTTTCATATCTTCTCCCGTTTTCTTTTCTATAGATAATACATCTGTTTTTCCTTAAGCTGCTATCTTGTTCTTCAGTGTTTCTTCTGCCTTCAGGCTACTACACTTGTAAAGAACAGTTGAGATGCCTCCACAAGCCTCAAGATGGTTTAACACTCCCCAGCCCTGATCCAATGCCTTTTGAAGTCAACGAAAGACTCAAATCATCATCCTTCCTCTGACACCGACTCTGTTGGTGACCTTGGACAAATCACTGAAGGCAGGGGTCCCCAACGCAGTGCTCGTGGGTGCCATGGCGCCCATGGGGGCATCTAAATGCACCCGTGTCCTGGCCGGCGGTGGAGCATTCGCTGAAATGCTACCAAATTTCTGCGGCATTTCGGCGGCGAAGCCTCTCGATGATGCTGCTTGAAGCCGACAAGTGACGTCATCGAGAGCCGTCGCTGCTGAAATGCCGCAGAAATTCAGCTGCATTTCAGCGGGTACTCCACTGATGCCACAGTCCTTCATCTGGCGCCTGCCAGACGAAAAGGTTGGGGATCACTGACTTAAGGAGTCTGATTTTCAGAGAAACTCAGCTCCTGCAAGTCCCATTGCCTTCAAATAGAGTAATGGGCAATGTTCCCTGTAAGCTGCATGCATGCATAGCCATGCTTCAAACTTGCAGCCACTGCACGTATCAAGTGGTTAGGAATGCAGCTGGCACCCAGGTCACACTTCATGTGCTAGGCTTTCAACCTGCCGGAACATATAGCAGCTCCTCTGGCCACCAGGGACCAGGACACAGGTACAGACCTGGGGCAGCAGGTAGGGGTATAGAACAGGATGGGGGAGGCAGGAGCTCCTGGGAGTGGATCATCAAGAGGCTCCCTTGTGGGCTGTTGTATTAATTTAGATGGAATACATGGGCCCAAAGAGTTAGAGGTGTTAACAAAAGCCTGTCACTGTCCAACATGCAACAGTTTTAACTTAGTTTGGAACCTCATCCTGCTTAGTACCATGGCACAAACACCATTAAAAATCTTTTCAGCCTTTCATTAAAGACACAGAAAAAAATAAAGAAAAAACAGTTAAAGTATCTGAAATGTGAAGTATGAAATACGGCTTTCATTTTAACAAAAACTCTTGTTCCCTTTACTTTTAGCCATAAGGAGGTTTTAGGAGGAAAATACTCCTATTTGACAGTCTCTTAGATGGTATTAAAAATGGTGATAACTATCCTTTTGGAGAAAAGAAAAGTTATTTGAGATGGGCTGGAGCTGTCATCGTTAAAAGTTCCATCTCATTTCCTAAAAAGAGAAGACAAAACAAAACACCACACACACAAAAGGGGGACGGGAGAAGAGCAAAGATAGAAAAAACAGCTCCTGTCAGTCATGTTGACTTTCACGTGTAACCCCCATATTTGGAAAAAAGTGTGTTGTTACATTGTCTTACTAGCCACTCTGAGACCTGGCAAACTTGTACCAGCATCAGGCTGTTTAGAGCACTGCTTTCAATTGCCTTGCTGGCCACAGGCTTACAGCAGTGTTGCAAAATATACAGTGCTGGCTGGCTAAAGCAGTTTCTTATTAAACAGAAGGCAAACGGAGAGAGAGAGGAACGACAAGAAAGGCGTGGATGGGAAAGGACAAGTGTCTCACATCCAAAGTGGTGTTTCGGACTTAGCCAGAGTTGGTGGAGGTGGTGGTGTCATCCGGTTCCCTCTTTCTAGTGTGGCTCAGAACATCACTCAGGATTAGGATGAAGAAGATGTGGGGTCCCAGGAGATGGTAGTGGAGGCAGCCATGATGGTGAAGTTCACTCATGCCCCATCTTACAGTCGGACAGCATCACAGTTTGCTTTGCCTTCACTACTTTTCCTCTTTTTGAAGACCCCAAAAAGGAATGGTGTATAGAATAGCCCACCCCTCATTATTTTGTCCACCAATTTGGCATAATTTCCAACACACCAATTTTAGTTCATTGCGTCCTGGTCCCACACTCCTCTTGTTTACCAGACATAAACTTAACACAGTCCTTGAGTTATCTCTGCTGTATTAATACACTTGGAATGAAGAGGAGAATGGCTGGGAATAGACTTATGAGCCTACCTAAATTAACCTGCATTTCCATGGCACCTTTTACCTGAGCATCTCAAAACCAGGTGGGATTTATAACATAATCTGATTAAGCAGGTCCTGAGCCCAGTGAGACCAGATAGACTGTATGCATTTTGGGAATGTTTAGCCTAGTAATTTTTACAATATATGTACTTTGCGACAGTTCATTTAAAAAATGTATCTCATTTTTATTCCGTCACATTTAATCATGAAGGAGCAAATTCTGCTCTTAGTGAGGCACCACCAGCTGTTTGTGCACTACCCTAGCACACTACAGCCAGGAAAACACTCTTATCTATTTATCTCTAATCAATGGTGTTCCAGAGAAAGAGGAAGCCTTTCCTCCTACATCATTCTTGTTCCTTTTCAGCCAACTGATTAAAAGCTAATTCACCCTGACACCACTGCAAGATATACAAGAGATGTGTCTGCTTACTAGCATGGGCAGTATATTTATTGGTATCAGTTGCACTGGTACTATGGCAGTACCATACTGCCACTTGCATGAGGGTGTGTGTGTGTGTAGGTTTCAATGCTGCATCAGAATAGGCATAGGACAGATGGTGGTTGCACCATGAGCCTGTCAGGGAATGCCTACAGTGCACACTAAGGGCAGGCTCTGTCTCAGGTTTGAGCCCAAGCTCCCCTTCTTTCCACACACAAATCAGTTAGCAAGCACTCAAGATCTGCATGCTAGACTCAGGGATGGGTGTGTCTATCAGAATCAGAGACCCACTGTGGCTCGGGTCTAAGCCCTGTCTTTTTGCAGCATAGATGCAGATGAAGCCACAGACCTGAGTCAGGAGGTTTGTGTAGTGCAGTCAGTATGATCTTTTTAGCATGGCTGAGAGTCCCTGGTCCAGTCATTGTAACCCCAGGTTGACATATGTAATGTGAATGCTCAAGCACAGTTTTGGAAACCTATATTGACCTGGTCCCAGTCCAGACCTGCACTTAGTGTGCAGTGTAGACATAACATCAGTGATTGTGCTGGGGAGGAACTACTTTAACTTCTGGTCAGGGCTTCAAAGAAGGCTGCATGGGACATACACTGAACCAGCACATCTCACTAATTATTGTTGAAGATTTATACTGTAACTCTTTTTAGCCAAATAAATATCTCATCTTATTTCCTACTTGGCCTCAATGGTATCCTATAGCAATGAGTTTCACAGGTTGACTATGGACTGTATGAAGTATTATTTACTTTTGTCTATTTTAGGCGGTCTACACTAGGAAATTAGGTCGGTATAACAACGTCACTCAGGGGTGTGAAAAATCCACATCCCTGAGGGACACAATTAAACCAACCTAACCCCCAGTGTAGATGGTGCTAGGTCAATGAGATAATTCTTCTATTGACCTAGCTACTGCCTCTAGGGAAAATGGATTACCTACACCAACAATTATACAAACATTCAGATTACATGCCAGAAGTTTTTAGGTAGGTCTTTTAATCTACTAGTCAAATGGTAATATACAAAAGGTGCAAAGAACTTTAGATCCACCAGTAGGAAGCTTTGGGGAATTAAGAAAAATAAGTAGACAAGAGAAGTTGGGAGTTCTGAAGAATTGTGAGGTTCAGCTGAGCATGGACTAATCTCAAACATAAGGGTTTTCGCTCTGGAGGTGGCAAGCCCAAACAAACTAGAAGACCAAGGGCCAATTTACATGGATCCATCTTTTATTATGTTTGGCATTATAAAGGAGGAGTTTTCCATTTGGCCCCTAGGTGCTAGGGAGCACTTATTGCTTATCTGTGGGGGTGGGGGGGTAGGGAAGGTCACATCATGTTGACTTCTCCTTGTCTCCAGCTGCTTCTGCAGATATCCAAGATAGGCAGTACAAACTGCAGAGAGCAGCCAGCCAGAGACTCCAGCCAGCAGGAGCAGTCAAAGCAGGACCTCTGGACAGTCCAGACAAACCTTCACAATGTTCAAACTTCCTTTGCCCTGAGCTGATTGGCTGTTTGCGCCAACCATCCCCCCCATTCCTTTAGCCTCTTCACCTCTGCTTCCCCTGCCCTGTCCTCTTTACCTTTCTTTCTGTATAGCTGATCCCATTTTAATTAAACCCACTTCAAAATCAAAACACCCCCCCCATCACCACCACACACACACAGTGGAGCTATCAGGACTTTGGTGTGCACCATATTGTTCACTCTGCTGGTGTTTCTACTCCTTTCCCCACCATCTCTTGTCCACTTAGATTGTAAATTCTTCAGGGTAGGGACCATCTACTGTCTCTGTTTGTACAGCCCCAAGCATCCTAAGACCTGACTCTTGGCTGTCTCTTAGGCACTACCATAATAAACATAATTAATAATAAGGAGCAACCTGTCTCAGTTGTTCATAGGACTGGAGCTATGATTTACTACCAAGAATCACCATTGGGAGAAAAGCATCTAGGGGACAGGAGAGAGAGCAATTGCGGTTTCAAAAAGGGCAAAATACTTCTTGCACTGACAGGTAAAATACCAAAATGCTCTCAATATTTTTCCATATAAGCAGTTGCTGTAGGATACTGTGAGACTACAAATAAGTTAACTAAGAGGTTGAGAGGGGAAGTCTTCAAGAGCTGACCTCTTGCTCTCAAACATAGTCCATACTCTAAGATCTCCTGCTGTAAAGGGTTTATGCAGACTCTTTCAAGTGTTTGGTTTCCCGGACATCAGCCTTGGGCTCTCTCAGTGTCAAACACTTCAAAGCATGCCCGGGAATGCTTTGGCTTGCTGCTTGAACACAATCGCCTCTCCCCACTCCCCCAAAATAGGATCTCTTAAATATTTGCATTTAATTAAATAAGTGAGCAACACCTGTGCCTCAGTGTTATTTGTTATTCATAGAGCTGGAGATGTACACCGCAACATCTAACTAGGACAAAATACACTCACTTTGGTCTCAGATTATCCAGAAAATCCCTGCATTCCCCTGTAGCCATCTTTTATCTCAAAACAAAACTTTTTTAAAAAACAGATTCAGCATCCCTAATCAATTATCTTTTCCCCGCTTTTTTCATTAACCAGCCAATCTAACTGGTGTTTTGACTAAGAAAGATGACTTCTCCAAAATATGTCAGTGTGATGGCTTGCATCCATCAGTAAGAGTTCTAAGTACCTTTCTTACCGTCCAACACTTAGGATAATGATACTTTGCATTTATTGAACATGGTGCCTTTTATTCAAGAATTTCAAAGTCCTTTACAAACATTTGATTGATGAAGCTTCACCAGATCCTGAGAGGTAATTTTATTATGCCCATACCAAATAGCCCTGAGTAAACTGAAGCACACAGGTTTTGCAAGGCACTCCAGCAAATGGACGAGTCAGCAGCTAAGATTGGCCTCTATGTTTTGTGGTCAAAGACAAAGCTGCAAAACCTAGGATCAGGTCCAATCTCTTTGAATAATGAAGCTATCAAAGCAGTCTCCAGCTTTTGCTATTTGGGTTCTATACTCACCAGTTCCTCCAACTCTCACACGGAGGTTCTCCATTGGATTGGATCACAGTGTCTGCCATGGGTCATTTACAATGAATATGGAATCAACATCATCTCAGCACAACAACCAAGTTCAGGATCTAGTCAAGCTGGATCCTGTCTGTACTGCTGTACAGTTGCGAAATAGGACATTGTGCCGCTCAGACAGGGCAGAGCTGGAAGCTTTCCACACAAAATGCCAATATCAGATATTGGGCATAAAGTGGAATGACTTCATTTATAACACAGATGTTTATGGTTGCTCCAGTCTACAGACTACTGGGGCCACTGTCCACAGACAGCACCTTAAACTTTTTGGACACATTGCGAGAATGCCACAAGACAGTCTGATGAACGCTGTTCTCCGGGTGCCTTGTAACATACGGAATAAAATTCCACCATCCAACAGACCCCCAATTACAGGGGTGCATCAAGTGTGTTATAGCATTGGACTCTCAGCCAGTCAAGCCCTTGCAGACACACAGGAATGGACCAAATGGTGAACAATTGCTTTGGCCAGCCATTCGACTCAGCATTGAAGAAGAAACTGAGGCTCAGAGATTAAGTTGATTTGTCCAAGGTCCTACTAATGCCAAATTACAGACAGAATCCAGGCATTTTGACTCCCAATCCCCACTTTAACTACTAGAACACACTAACATACAGTTTGCACTGAATGTCAGCATGTGATAATGCCTACAACTATTGCATCAGAGTAAGAGTTCAACACACAGAATTCCTTCTCCTCCCCCTCCCCCACCATTACACACCAACCTAAAAAGCTGATTAACAAGAGATAGATTAACTGATTTGTATTGAGAGACTGGGAGAAATTTAAGACTTGGCACGTATTTATAAAAAGTAATAAACTTTTGCAAAAGTGGCAGTTCTGTCCCCCATGTGACATTTGCCAAAATAATGGTGATTAGTTTAGAAGCAGATTTCAAGATACCATTCAAAAGTTAAAACAAATGGTTTTAAAGGAATGCTTAATGTTGGATAGTTTGTATCACAAATTTTAGTCCCAATTTTGCAAAGATGTATGCATCTGCTTATCTTCACACTCTGCGAGTAGTCCCATGGAAGTCAAATAGGAGACAGTGTTGCCCAGTGGATAGAGCACTAGATGGGACTCAGGGGAGCTGGCTATATTTAAGGCTCAGCCACTGTCCTTCTGGGTGATGATGGGCAAGTCACTTCACCTCTGTCTCAGTTTCCCCATCTGTAAAATGGGGATAACGATACTGCCCCCCCCCCACCCTTTGTAAAGTGCTTTGCAATCCACCGATGAAAACACATTACATAGGTATTATTACTAGGTATTATTACTATTCATAATGAGTAAATTTAAGCTTTGTGAGTCTTTGCAGGATTGGAGCCTTAAAAGCTTTGAAATAAATAAAATTTGCAAATCTAATATTGATGAGCCAGGAAGGCTTTATTTTTAAAATTTAATAAAAGACTCTTTTCTCTCTTTTTGCCGGGGGAGGGAGGCGGAAGCGGGGGTTAATATACACCACACATTAAGGATTATGCTACTTCATGAGAACCAAGAAGTGAAACTAACTGGAAACTGATCACCGTAGCTTTACAGTACAGTTAAATGTAAAAATGAAATAAGTGAAGGGGGAAAAAAGGAACCAGCATAAACGATGAAAAGCAAACAGCAGTTAATGCTCTCAGTTTTAATATCAGTCATTGGTAATATTTATATTATTTGGTCAAGCAAATATTTCTAAAAGAGAAATCTCTCCTAATAACTAGAATTTTAGGTGTGTCTTTGAACTATTGAAGTTGAAGATCAGCCCTTCATTATAAAAACTTTTTTTAGAAGAGAACTTAAAATTCACATTAAGATGAAGCTGGGCATATAAATTCTCTGCTCGTGAGCCAATTTCTCCTGAAAGGTTTTGTTGAAAAATAGGTTAGAACTTTTTCCTTTTTTCCTCCCAGTTTACATACATTACCCTCAATCCCTGTATTTAAACACAGGTAGAATGAATCCATGAATTAAGCCAAATATTTTATAGAAGAATCTAGTGTTACAGGCAGAAGGATAGAAAAAAATACTATCACACAATTTATTTCAGAACTCTCCAAAACAATTTTGCATACTTAGGGCCAGAATTAGCCTGTACACAGAACAGGACATTAAAAGTTGGACACAGATGCACAGTCCTAGAAGCAGGCAAGAGAAGGAACTCAGGCTCCAAGAGTCAGACTTTCTTCCTCGGGTCTCTGTTTTCCCCAGGGTGGGGAAGAGTTATGTCTGCCATCATATTACCAAGCACTGATTACTTGTCCATTTCCTGCTCTGCCCTCATGCTGGGTAATGTGGAGCTAGGGCTCTGCCCACTCCTCACCCTCCTGTGTTTCAAGGGATGGGAGGGATTGTCCCCTTAATCCCATGTGCAGGTGCATAGGGCAAATCCAACTTTAAAGAATGTATGGGGATGAGCTATCTTGGTTTTGGCCTTTTGGTTGTGATGAAGTATAGTATCAGTTTGATAGGTGATATGAGGACTATATATCTTGCATTGGCAGGAAAAAGGATTAAAACGAATGTAACTGTCTCAAATGTCTGTAATCCTTAAAAGCAATTAATTTACTTTCCTGATGTCCCATGGTGTAGGATTTCTATAAGCACTTGGCAGTGGCATAGCTCTGCTCTTGTTCAAGTCAATGTGAGATTTACGTTTTACTGAAATAGGAAGAGTGAGGGTGGTAAATGCTGGGCACTTTTGGAAATCTCACCTATTCTGGGTGCAGAATGCCAGAAATGGAAGAGACATGGGGCAGATTGTAAACCCTGTACTCTCAATGCTGAGCAGCCATTTCCATGACTGGTCCTCACTGAAGACAATGGGAGTGTTCATGTGAGTAACTGCTCACCATTAAGCGGTTCACAGTCTGGCACAGTGATAGTGTCCTGGCCCGTGGTAGCATGCTGTAATATGCAAAAAGTCTAGGATCACCTTCATCTTAGTTCTCTGGTCCTATTACCTATGACTGTTTAGCAATGGCTCTGTATTATACAGTGCTGAGTATTCTACCGACCAGATTCACCTACGCTTACTCACTGTGAATAACACCTTACTCTACAAGTGGCTTGTTGTAATCAATGAGATCACTCAAGGAGCAAGGTGCTACTCTATGTGAGCAAGAGGGGGCTGAATATGGCCTTCAGGATATATTATCTACATTGTGGGGGTGATTTAGTGAGTCACTGTGCTGCAGAAAGGTTCCAGAATGCCCACTTTATGCTAACCATTTTAAAGGTTCCAAAGAACAGTCATGATCTTGCGTGAGTGTCTCCGGTGTGGTCTGACACACTGTGACCAACTGCATAGTATGGTCAAGTGTGGAAAGGAGTGGGAAAATATCTTTGCATCTGTCCTTTGCGCTCTTTTAATATGGCAATGGATGGGAGAAAAAACACTATGATCCAAACATTCAAGGAAGTCATTTAACTACCTTTTCAGTTACCGGTCATGGAGCTGGAATGCTTGCCACATATAGATCTGTGCTGCAGGCATTTTCCCCACCTCTCCAGCCTGTAGGAATCCAAGAGTTATCACACAACCGTCATATGTTAATCTCAAACATCAGAAATTTAAGAAGCCTGCCTAGCTGAAGGGCAGATGTATTTAACAGTGCTGTGTACACTTAAAAGCCTGTTCCATTTGGTCATATTTTATTGTCAGCCTAGCACGGCTTTTGACAAAAATAATTATCTTTTGTTCCCAACACTGAAAAGTTTTTTTTAAATACTTCGGAACTGATGGCCCATCATTAGACAATGGCTAAGAGTTCTATTGACTTGGGATAGTTTACCTATTGTTTTGTACACATGTTTGCAAACAAAATAAGTTGTGTGTGTGTGTGGGGGGGGTCACATCTCTTCTTTATGCCCCATATCTTTCAAGACCCTTGCCTCTGGGAGATGAGGATCCCACTCCACGAATCTGCAGTCAGAGATGAGTGCCAAAAGATAAATCAGACCTGAAGGCTGTACTCCCCTCTGGTCAAACACAGACAACACCACCATCAAAATCTATGCAAAAATTGCACTAGAGAAAAGAATAATTTGTTAATAATTGCTGGAAAAAATCCCAAATAATCACATATATCTAAACCCCAGTCTTGTCAGCATGTGCAATGGGACCAGTAGTTAGTTAATCAGTCAATAGTGCCAAGAAATTACAGAGTTGATGAACTGCACTGTAATTATAGTTGTTGCCACTTGTTTCCCTTACGAATAACTGCATAGCATCTGCAAAGCCTTAGGATGGAGCCTGGGGTAGTGGTTAGAATAGGGGATTGAGTGTCCTGGTAGCTGAGTTCCATTCCCTTCTGTGCCATCTACCCACTCTACTTCCTTGGTGCCACCACTTCATAAAAGAGCTTGCAGTGCCACTGTTAGCACAACGGCAGCAGGTAGGAAGTGATTCATACCACCTTTTCCCGGCCTCAGAGTACAAGAGGGGGAAACAGTTCTTACAGCGACCTGGACTCCGCTGCTGTTGTCACTTCTGATTTCCCTAAACAAAGAAATTGTCACTACAAAATAAGAAACAATGGAGAAACGCACAGGAATTAATACTAGCTGAGCCTTAAACTCACTATATTCCTATAAAGTGTATTTTCTGAGCTATCCCTTTGATAAGTGACAGACAAAAATAAATAGAAGTAAGATGCTTGGAAAGCCTAGCTGCATTTTACTCCTGTATATTCCAGTGGTACTTCTGATCCTACAGTATGTGTTGCTTTTTGGAAAACTGGTCTACTGTCAGGAGGTCTAAAGCAAATACGAGTCTAATGCCCTTTGAAGATTTGAGAGGGCATCTCCTTTTTACCTGATATTATGGCTAAGACTTTCAAAAGCGACTAGTAATTTTGGATGCCTACATTATTGTGAAATTAGGAGCTAATCCAATGCCCATTGATGCCATGGAATAACTCCGATTGACTTCAATAGGTCTTAATCTATCTTGGAAAAATTAACTTTGGGGCCTGATCTATTTTATCCAGAAAGTGGAACATCCCTGTTTCCACCAAGAAAACTTGTTGGTGTACATAGTGAAGGTATCACCTGTCACATGCAAACATTCATTAAGCAATATTTGATGTTGTCAATCAGTTCTGGTCTTTTTAGGAAAGGCCACTCAGTTGGGAGGGAGGCATCTAGGGCTCCGGACCTCTGATGGGTTTCAGAGTTTATCACTAGTTTTCCCAGACTAGCCTCCAGCATTGTTTTGCAATGGCTGTACTTACTGTGGTAGGGGCCGGATGTGCCATCATGAGACTAAGATTTGCTGCAACTTTCTTTTCTGCAACATCTGTCTTCCCAATTCAGTTTCACTCCCTGTAATCCCTCATTGTTTTACTAGACTAAAGTGTGTTGTGAGGATTGAAAGATAGCCTTAGGTTATCACCAGAGCCGCTTCACATGTACATGTTTTTTCCAATCTATTCTCTAAAGAAATAAGTAGCTTTGATCTTTAGCTGTTGGTATGGTGGAGGCGAAAGCGGAAAGTGAATGGGTCTGCTTAATTATGGTGTAGTATGCAAATAAAAAGGGAACAAATGTTCCCAGTGGATCAGCGGTGTTAACAGCAGTCTAGCCATCACTATCATTGTAAATTGAATGCAAGTTTCATGTAGGGCTTCAGAGCTGGATTCTACATTCCACAGTCAGGGTAAATTTCTGCCCTGAGTTACATCTTTAGTAGTCGCTGTGGCATCAGGGTGCAAATCTGGCCAGAATTTGGCCCTTAACATAGTGATCAAACAATGTTTATTTCTTTTGTAACAAGCCATTCTTTAAAAGTATAATACGAAAATCTAACAGATGAATGTGACTATTCCCTATGGTAAATACAACCCTTAAGTGTCAGTCTTTGAACATACCGTGCTGATTGATATCAGCTTGTTCTCCTGAGAGCAGCATGACTTTAAATTCATGACTGTACATTACCTTTAGCTTTCTGCTTCTCAAAGGTGATGATTGAACAACTAAATCGAGGCTGTGCAGAACTGCATTGTGCAGTAACCAATACTGTCAGTGTTTTACTCAGTATATTAACAGCAGAACTCCCATTTACTTTAACAGAAGCTATGTGGCTAAAACCCTCCCAACATCACTTTGAAAACTTAAGGGCAAAGCATCTGCAGCTAAACTATCTTTCCCACTAAAGTATTTTATGAACACCTATGAAAACACAGGCAGGCCAGATGCTCGGCCTGTGCAAGCAGGACTGATTCTAAATGTTTGAGTAACTACTTGGGTCTTTTGGCAGGCAGTTCCCTAAAAGCATGGACCACACCTTAGTAGATATGTTGGCTTGTGGACCACTTCTTCTACTTATGACTTCATAAACCACCTCTCTTCCAACTGATAAGCAAGTTACATTTCTGTGGCACTTACAGCAACTGCTGACATGGAAAGTTAGTATTTGTAACTTAACTGGTCAAAATGAGGAAGAGGAGCCAGCATCATGTGTTCAATCAGCTCTCTACAGTCAACCAGCAGATTTCAACCACAGCTGAGGAACTGCTGTTTCAGGGGATGGTGGTCTCCAGCTGGTTCTCAGTAAACAATTTTTCAGGCAACAGAAACCTGTCCCACAATGGGCACAACTTGGCAAGCTTTTTGCCAGTAAAGCACTGGCCCAAAGTTGTATATTCATGGATACTAAGTGGTCATCTTCCTATAGAGGTGGCTTTTCCGGATCAAAAATAAGGAGCTCTGGCAGTGGGGAAGCTCCTACAGATGGTGCCCAGCTAGTACCTGCTCTGTGGATAAACAGGACCCCAGGCATCTCAGTGTCAAGGAGAGAGTCCTTAATTATTTATTTTCCCCCCTCACCCTTCAAATGTTTCAATTCTTTAATTCTATACATTTAAAAAACAATGCCAGCAGCTAGGTAATAACAAACTAGGGAGCAGCCTGAGAGGGTAGAAAGTGTACAGAGGAAACCATTGTTTCATGGAGTTCTTCTAAGTCACTGCATGTTTAAAAAAAATATGAGAAAAAATGACTGCCCTACTTCCTGTGGGGTTTTCTTTATTAAGTATAAAGTAGCAAGAGAACTAGCCAAGTGGAATTGTACAACATATTCTTCCTGATAATTCACTGGCCCTTTGCATATGATAATAATTGATGAGACAGGTGCAGACAATGCATACAACTATATTGCAGAGCCTCTCATCATTGTTAGGTTTCACATCACTGACTAGACGCACTTTATCTGCAATTGTCATTAAAAGCTAGTGACTCAACCACCATTGCCTTGGTGAATGCTATTCTATGCATTTTTGCCAGGAGGGAGCATCAAAATGATGTACCCTTACTGAGAGTTACATATTGTTTTAAGTGCTAATTTTGGTGGCTGAAATGAAAGCATTGTAATATCTCTCAACTTAGTGGCATCCTTCTGCTATGGAATGTATTAGTGGATAATCAAGAGCGTATTTAGAAAATTCAAGCCAGAATTTACTAAATTTTGTACTGTAGGAGGCAATGCATTCTACTGGGTAGAACATCAAACCTGGAGTCCAGAAATCTTGGTTTCTACAACTGACTCTGCCATTGGCATGCTGAATGACCTTGGGCTAGCCACTTTATCTCTTCATCAGTTTCTCCATGTATAAAATAGGGATAGTGATATTTCTTTTATTTGTAGTGTGCACTAAGTTGTATGAAGGAAAATGTTTTATACAAAAGGGCTACTGAATATTTGAAAATTGCAAAAACAGTCTTTAAGAGCCTGATCCAAAACCCATTGAAGTCAGTCTTTCCACTGATTTCAAGAGGCTTTGGATCAGACCATAAGTGGTACTGTACCTTAGCATAAGTAGAAAGTAAGGCATAAAGCCTGGACGACACATAAGAATGCATGGTAAACATTTTGAAAAAATGTGCTGAACAGGAATGATATAAGTTAACATCAAAGGGAAACAGCTCTTCACGTTAAATGCAATTTAGAGCCTATTTACATTTCACAGAAAATGGCATGTTGCTTTCATTAGGGGAAAATAAGCATTTATGTTTACCTTCTGTTTCTCTCAAAATATTTGCATTACAAAGTCTTCAGAGTTCTAATTTGGATCCATTCACATAAGATTCTGAGAATGTTACTCTAAAGCCTAAAATATCTCTTGAGTCAGTGTGAAATGATAGAAGCAGCTACAACCCTGGTTGAGAGCTCTTTTTGTACAGAATGTCTCCAGGTTGAATCATCACTGGGTTTCTTGGTCTTTTACCACTCAATTTTTAAGTCCTTGGCCATTTTGATTTTATGAATTACACCCATGTAGTTTACAGCTACAGTAAGATATATATCTATGTCATGCTGAGAGTCCTAGATCATTTTGATATCAAAGATAACTCAACCAATCACCACCCTTATTCTTCAGCTACTTGGATGCAACAATTTCACTGGTTGCACGAGGGAGACTGCACAGATGGTGTATTACTCAGCCCAATGGCCACTTACATAAATTACACAAATGTCCCAGCACAAACCCTTTAGGAACAAATCAATACAACCACCCATGCAGCAACACAACCAACACATACAATAACCCCAAACTTCACTCTAAAGCCAAGAATGTCTGTTGAGTCAGTGTGAAGCAACGGAAACAGCCACAAGCACAGCTGAGAGCTCTTTTTGTTTTGAATATCACCTGGGTCAATCATCACTGGGATTCATAGTCTGTTATCAACCTATTTTGGCTTTTTTTTTTTAAAAACACATGACTTTATGAATTATAACCGTGCAACAGCATGGTCTTTAAAATGTGGCATCTGAGTATCTCCCAGATGAACAAAACATACAATGGGACTTCCCATTGCATGGAAACACTAACGGAAAAGGAGACAACAGTCCTTTTAAGCCCCACTTTACACAAGTGAAAATGCTACAGCCAAGTTCACCAGTTGAAGCTATTTATCAGTGAAGGTTAGTGTGTGGAGGATGGGACACAAACATTTGCTCCAATTTCTTTTGTAATTGTAATTATAATTATTTCCTTTCCCTCCATTTTCCACTTCTCAGTCTATGGCTTCTTGTCTCACTTTTCAGATTAGACTCCTTTGTGCTATGTGACTGGAATGTACACTCCCACAAGGAATGAATGCATTAAGCTGGCCAGGTGAGCCAATTAACTGTCTCAGCTGTACCTGGAGAAGGAGTCAGGGAGTAATGAGGGTTAATTAAAGGAAGCGCAGCTGGACAGGAACAGAAGAGGCCTATATAAAGCCCAGTAGCTGGGTGTAAAAGTGGGCTGCAGAGAGTGAGGCTAGGAAGCAGCCCAGAGACAACAATGAGGTTTAGGACTGTGAAGACCCTGACTGCCTGTTATAGGGTCACTAGGCTAGAACCCCATGTAGAGGTACATGTATACAACTTAAATACAAAAAACAATTGACTAGTGTTACCTAAAGAGGCTTAATCCAGAAATAAACCAGTGTAACAAATACTAATGAACTTATTTTTGCTGTATATTAATATAGTTATCTTCCATTGTGTGTGTATTTAACATATAAGTGTAAATTATATGTGTATATATTGTGGCAAACTCAGGACACTTAGCTACCAAGAGTGGGGTGGTAATTAGTCCCAGAAGGCTTAACCATGGAGGAATAAGGTTCAGCTGGAACAGGGGTTACCAGGGAGGTAATTAGTTTCAGCTGGCCGGAGACCTTTTTAAACCCTCCCTGGCAGGGAAGCAGGGGGGGGAGGAAAGAAGTAGAGTAGCTGCCAGCGAGTAGAGGCAGCTGAGCTCTAAAAACTTTTCTTGCAAGGCAGGTTGCACTCTCCCCAGAAGGAGAGGAAAACAGAACAAGGGCCTGACTGAGAAGAGATCAGCCAGACCCTGCGCGACTGTGAAGGGCTTTTGCTTTGCCCAAGCCTGTGTCTCCAAGGCTGAGGAGGACTGAGCTAGGAGAGGAGAGACAGGTACTTTGCCACAATATATATTATGATGCAGATCTTCAGCTGATTTAAGTCTCTATAGTACTTGACTACAATTGAAGTACACTGATTTACATGAGCTAAGGATCTGTCCACATACACCCCCACCCTACTTATTTTCACTCCATCCTAAAATGCCACTTCAGGGGCAAATTCTGTCGTTTGCGAGCACAAGTGATAATACTCTTCGAATTTTGAAGAAAACCAGGGGCCTGATCCTGCAAACAGACCCACATGGGTGGACCCTTGTAATCTACAGGTAAGTCTACACTGCAATTAAACGCTGCTGGCCCATGCCAACTGACTTGGGCTTGCAGGGCTCAGGCTGAGGGGCTGCTTAATCGTAACTTTGACTTGCAGGATCAGGCTGCGGCCCAAGTTCTGGGACTCTCCCACCTCACAGGATCCTAGAGCCCAGGCTCCAATCCGAGCCCAGATATCTACACTGCAATTAAACAGACGCTTAGCCCGAGTCACCTAGCATAGCCCAGCTGTAGGTTTTTAATTGCAGCATAGACTCACCCAAATCTGATTTCACAATCAAGGTGCAGGTTTGAAAATGTGGCCCGGTATTCAGTGACACCAATTAGTGGGGCTGCAGGGAGAGGGGTGGGGAGTAAGATTTTTGCATTTGCACAAAGCTCCATAGGCCATGGAGGGCCATGGCCCAGCCATGGCCAAGCAATGATCCAATACTAAATCAGTATGGCAGCTGCTGCTGGAGTGGTCTGGAACATCGCTCCATCTGTGTGGCTGCAGCACCACTGAAATTTGACCTGACCACCCCTCCGTACAGATGGAAGAGCGAAATTGTGACCTGGCACACGTCTAGTCTGGACAAAGGGGAGGCCAGGCCAAATGGTGCTATCACCTGGCATGTTAGGAGCCTTTTCCTGTACCACAGAGCTCTGGGGAGTCTGCTGGTGGCACCAGCTCAGGCCCTGTGTGGGTCAGACAGGGAGTCCTGGCAAGAGGAGGAAGGGGATCAGCAAGGACTAGAACCAGAATTTGCAGCCCCAGCCCCAACACCACCCAAGAAAAATCTGAGTTGGTGCCACTGCCTGCATTTACTTTGACACAATATATTGTTGTTTTTATAGGCAACTGTTTTATTAGCAGATAATTTACCAACGTTAAGACTTTGAAGTGTATGTGAAAGTAGGCGTCGTATTTATAGGTAGCTTTACTTGAAAACAAACAAGATCAGAGTGCAACATCAGTGATGTTTTGTTAGGTCTTGTTCATGTAAAAATAAAAACAAATGTTAAAGTACAGCAAGGATTCTCAACTTCTTCTGAACCATACCCCACATAAGCTTTTTAAACTTGGAGCCCCCACCCCTTTACGATAGCAAGAGGGATATGGCCACCTTATGTTGCTAAGGCATTTGTTCAAGAGATACCTGGCAATTTAATCAAAATGCAAGTCAAGGCATGAAGGGGCGCAAATCTGAGTGAGTGGCATTGTGACCTGGCACTTGTAGCTCCTACAATCATTAATGAATAATTAAAAGGTGTACTGTATCCTTCTGTAGCGGGGTGGTCACCCCACTCCTGCCCTGAAGGGCATAAAACAGCCCTGGGAGAGGGCTGCAGCAGGGAAAAGACAGGCTGATTGGGGAAGCAGCCACAGGTGGGGCCACACCCCAATCAGGCTACAGCTGGCCCTATAAGAGGGCTGAGGGCCAGAGACTAAGACTCACTCTCTCTCTAGCTCCCTAGAGAGAGAAGAACCTGGATGCCTGGGAAACTGAGGAGGGTGCCTAGGGTGCAGCAGTGCTGGGGAAGGGCAGAGGGAGCTGGGGAGGTCCAGCCTGCAGGCTAAGTAAAGGGCCCACAAAGGTACTGGGGCTGCAGAGGGGCAGCACAGATATAGGCAGAGGCAGCTGGTCCAACCCCACCCCCTGCTGATGATGAGAGGTTTATAGACTGCAGTTAACCCCCGGGAGCGGGGGCTAGATGACAACTGGCAGTAGCCACTGAGGTGAGGTGGGAGATGGGGGTTCCCCTGGGTGGGGAGACCCAAATTGTGGGTTACTGTTGGGGGCAGAACCCTGACATAGAGGGGCACCAGGGTCCAGCAGCAGGCAAGACACAGGCCTGTAGAGGGCACTCTGTGCAGAAAGAGCTAATTCCCAAGACAACCAGCAGGAGGTGCTGTGCCAGTGAGTCATCGCCCCACCACACCCTCCCAGACTGTTTGTGTGCACACGTCCCTGGTCGAGAACCACTGCAGTACAGTAATTGATCAAGAGAAATAAAGTAATGAATTTTAGGGCCAGAAGGGGCTGTTAGAATCATCCAATCTCGCCTCCTGCATAATACAAGTCATAGAACTTCAGCCAGTAATTCCTTCATCAAGCCCATAACTTCCATTTGAGTTACAGCCTATCTTTTGGGAAGAGAACCAATCTTGACTTACAAATTGTAAGTGACAGTGAATCCACCTCATCCCTAGTTAAGTTGTTTCAATTGTTAATTATCCACACTGGTTAAAAATGTGCAACTTAGTTCTAGTCTGAATTTGTTTAGCTTCATCTTCCAGCCACTCATTCTCTTTATGGCTTTTTGTGATAGATTAAAGAGCAAGTTAGGAAGAAAGGAGGAGCTATAGGCAAATCTCAGGAGAGTTGGTAGTGTAAGAAATAGGCATGCTAATTTTCATTAGCAACCCTGGCCTCAGGGCTTTCCTTATGTAAGCGGGAGAATGGTCCCGCTATTATAGGGAACTTTCCTGGCTTCTGTACTACCCCAGGGAAGTGGGCTGGCAAAAGGATCTGAGTCCTTGCTCCCACTTCCTTTACTCAGAGGCCTCCCCACTCTTGAGGACTCCCCTTCCACTCTCCTGTCTGGCAGAGTCCTTGTAACCCCAACAAGGCTGGGCCCAGGATTCCTGGGGGGGCTTGACCCCCAAATCTCCAGGGTACTCTCTCTGCACTGGGCAATTCCCTGACCCCACGGATCATTACATACAATTTAAAGCAAATATAAGTTGCTTACTTAATCAACAATTAATTTAAAAAAAGAATAAGGAAAAATGGGAAAGGTTGAAGGAAAACATCATGCCGCTCTGTGGCAGGGTACATTACAAACGGTGTGCCTGGACATCAGGGCTGTTCAGTCTGTTCCTTGTAGGTCCCAGGCCTTCTTCTCAGGCCCTGGCTGTGCTGCAGGAATGATGCAGGTTTGACACTTTCTCTGGTGATGTCTACACACCTCCAGGCTGTGGGTGGTGGGACCCTTCTTCCCAGTGTCAGCTGCCCATCAGGTTAAGATCCCTCTCCCAGTCGGGCCTGCAAGGACCCTTGGTTGGAGGTGTCTTTCTGCACTGGATTCTTTGCCCAGAGTGCCCCCTTGGCTGAACCTCGTTGCTCACCACACCTGGCTCCAGACTGCTCCAGCTCCCCTGTTCTAGCTCCAGCTTCACTCTGCCTCAGCACTGATGCTGCTGCTCTGCCTCCAGCCCCCTGGGCTGTTTCTCTAGCCCCTCTTACGCTGTGGCTGCAGCCCTGTTCCCAACACAGGATCTGCTCTCCCTGGGCTATCTCTCTAGGTTTAGGGCTACAGCCCTGCTCCAGCACAGGAGCTGCGCTCTCCCTGGGCTGCTTCTGTGACTCTGCTCGCAACTCTGACCTGCTTCCTGGGCTGCTTTTCTGGCCACTCTGGATCTGGCACAGCTCTGCTCCCCAGCTCAGTTTGGGTCCCTGCTTTCTCCTTAGCTCAGCCTCACTCTGTCTGACCCGGGCAATTTCTACTCACACAGAGGATGGGACCCCCCAGCCTCCTGACTCTCTGATTAGCCTGCCTGCCCTGTTATTCAGGCTGACCTGGAGCACTGGCCTCTCCCCATTGTTCCTGGGGACTGTCAGTCTCAGGATTCTAATTTCCCATCGACCCTTCCCTTTTTAGTACTGGGAGCTAGCCAACCAAAACACTCCCACTGAATGTTAGTAAGGGGGCAACAGTCCCCTTACACTTAGGATTATCATCCTCTACAAAAGCTACTCCCATAAAGGGAAAAGGAAACTTCATGAGCTTCCATTTCCTTTGCACACCTGTAGAAGTAGAAGGCAGGGCCGGCTCCAGGCACCAGCACACCGAGCGTGTGCTTGGGGCGGCATGCCGTGGTGGGCGCTCTTTCAGTTGCCGGGAGGGCGGCAGGCAGCTCCGGTGGACCTCCCGCAGGCATCCCTGCGGAGGGTCCGCTGCTCTCGCGTCTCCGGTGGAGTATCCGCAGGCACGCCTGCGAGAGGTCCACCGGAGCCACAAGAGCAGCGGACCCTCCGCAGGGATGCCTGCAGGAGGTTCACTGGAGCCATGGGACCGGCAAGTGGCAGAGCGCCCCCTGCGGCATGCCGCCGTGCTTGGGGCAGCGAAATGGCTAGAGCCGGCCCTGGCAGAAGGGAGTTTTGCAGGGGATCTGCTCAGGCCTTGCATGTGTACTCGGTCTTCCAAAGCCACTTGCCAGCACAGCTCTTACGTTCATTTCCCTGTCAGCTGCTTGCCCAGGAGAAGCGTACCCTTTTCCCAGCCCCCAGAAGGGGCAGTCCAGACTGTAGGAAGGAAAGTGGGTAAACTAATGCAGACAGGGTCAATGGAGTTACACTGATTATACAAGCAGCAAAGAGTCCTGTGGCACCTTACAGACTAACAGATGTCTTTAAGGTGCCACAGGACTCTGCTGCTTTTACAGATCCGGACTAACACGGCTACCCCTCTGATATTGACTATACAAGAGTGTTAGTCAAGAGAATTTAGTCCTGTATGTTGGCTATTGTTATGGGGGTGGACAGAAACATACATGTTTATATTTGAGGCACAGCAAATGGGAATCCCCGGGGCATAACTAGCCATCTGAAACGTG
Source organism: Gopherus flavomarginatus (assembly GCF_025201925.1). Lineage (NCBI taxonomy): Eukaryota > Metazoa > Chordata > Testudines > Testudinidae > Gopherus > Gopherus flavomarginatus. The sequence goes on along the minus strand of NC_066622.1, from coordinate 78,800,600 downwards.
TACACTTAGAAACTGATCCATCTCCCCACCCCTGTACTCCCAGAATCACCAAAGGCAAAACTTGCCAAATTTTCCAAAAAAATTCCACCAGATGCAGATACTCAGCATGTAGCACGAAGTTCAGCAAAATTATAAGCAATTAAAAGAAGGTCTTATGATGCAATGTGTCAGTCAACCTTAGTAATAGATGGTACTACAAGCCCTGCCTATAAAGAGGAAAATACAAAGCAACAGAATATAAACAAAATTAACCATAGTCTGGAAACCTCAGAAAACTGTCATGTTGTTATAAAGCAGGATTTCTTTTACTAACCAGTAGAGGATTTTTACATGACGTTGAGAAGTATATTTCTTTGTGGAGCTGGTCTGTATCTCAGAGGTATCGTAAGTACAGAACCGTATAATGTGGCAGTTACTATGGTAACAACTCATTTTCTCAGGGAAATCAGAGTGGATAAGTCAAGTAAAACCACAAATAATTTCTTGTGACACAGGTTGGATATCGTGTTGAAATGGCACCCTTAACTTGTCCAGTCCTATGTATCAATTCTTTTCTTAGTTTCACATATGTTCCATGTATGAACTGGCAGTACCAATTTTTCCTCTTGCCTTCATTAAATTAATACACCCTGAATACATAACGCAGATTTCTGATCACAACAGTATATGCTGAAGAGGGAAAGATGGGATCATAGAGTATTTCTACTAAAAGAGATGCCCGCTTCATAGGACAGTCCATCCAGCTCCTTTAGAACTTGAGGGAAACAACAGCAGGTTGTCTTGGGTACACATAATTTTAATTTTCATGTTGACCAAGGAAAGGTAGGGTGTCATCTGCCAGGCAAATGTTACCATTTAAGCAACTCTGTACTGAGCGACATCCTCCAAATAAGAGGAGATTTAAATAGTTCTCCCATCTGTCCAATTTAATATTTGCACTCCTCTTGCACCATCCACCTCCTCTCCTGGTCCCTCACATCAGAAGGGGGTCATCAGGATACTATGTCCTGAATTGTTCCTGCTTCATACATACCCTATGGAATTCCACTAACAAGCCCCACATGTCTGAGATTAAAGAAAAACACAAACACCCTTGTCAGAACAGCCTCTTTCCATAAGGCCCTTCACTTCAAAAGATGTTTTCTTCTGAACTGAGACCATTAACCCACAATCCACTTTACTCCTTGGTTTCCATGGGGTAGAACACTGAATGGCCAAGCTCCTTTCCTTGTGCGGGGCAGGAGGGGTGACTCCAGAGAAATATTTGCTAAAGTACTTGCTGTCAGCTCTACTGCCACCACTCTTTAGGACAGTCTCTGAACCCTCTCCAATGTCACCGTCCATCTAGAGACACAGACCCCACTGCCCAAAGTTCTCCAATAAACTGACCTCACATCAATCTTCTCTTCCCCTACTCCAGCACCAACTACCAAACCTGCTTCCTGGATTACCCACTATTCTTACAGTACTCCAGGCAGCCACTCCCTTACACCATCCTGTAACCCCTCCATTCCCAGACCACACAATTCCTTCTCTACCACCTCCTGAGTCTGCTGCTTTCTTGGAGGAATAGGCTGTGCCAGCCTAGCCAGACCTCTTGATAGGTCTCATGCACAGTAGCCCATCTCGTTCCAGTATTAAATGTACGATGGTTGTCTACAGCACACATTCCAGAACTTAGATAAAACAGATTTCAGTGAGAGGCAGAAAAAGAAAAAAGTCAGGTCCACTTGCCCTCATGGCATCATCCCAACCCCCAAACACAGAGAAGAGGAAGATCGGCCATAGAAAAGTTGCCCTCCTAGGCTGCCTAGGGCCCTTAATTACCTTGGCCAGTCCTGGGCCGGCCTGGATTTCCTTCCCAGGATCCTCCTCTTGTTCCTCTGTCACATTCCCTCTCTCCACTGCCACCTCCCATATGAGGAGAGTTTAAAGAAGCTAGGACTTTTCAGCTTGGAAAAGAGGAGACTAAGGGGGGATATGATACAGGTATATAAAATCATGAGCGGTGAGGAGAAAGTGAATAAGGAAAAGTTATTTACTTGTTCCCATAATTTAAGAACTAGGGGCCACCAAATGAAATTAATGGGCAGCAGGTTTAAAACAAATAAAAGGAAGTAGTTCTTCACACGTCGCACAGTCAACCTGTGGAACTCCTTGCCTGAGGAGGCTGTGAAGGCTAGGACTATAACAGGGTTTGAAAGAGAACTAGATAAATTCATGGAGGTTAAGTCCATTAATGGCTATTAGCCATGATGGGTAAGAAACGGTGTTCCTAGCCTCCGTTTATCAGAGGGTGGAGATGGATGGCAGGAGAGAGATCACTTGATCATTACCTGTTAGGTTTACTCCCTCTGGGACACCTGGCATTGGTCACTGTTGGTAGACAGGAAACTGGGCTGGATGGACCTTTGGTCTGACCCAGTATGGCCATTCTTATGTTCTTATGAACAAGAGCCAATTGCATGAGCCAATCCTAGCACCAATAGCTTCCCTGATACACTCCTAGGGGCTCTTCAGTCACAGCAGCCTGAGGTTTCGGTGGTGAATCCAACCCCCTAAACCCCACTTCAAATCACTGCAGCTTTGTGTCCTGTGACCTTGAAGTCATAACTGTTCACATGCCACAGAGGTGCTGGAGGCAAAAGCCCTGCTAGTAAACACAAATCAAGAGGTTCTCTATCCATATTTAGTCACACAGACCATTGAGGGACAAAGCAGTGGGAGGCAGGAGTTTACATGGGCGAAGAAAGCAAATGCTGAAGAGAATGGACTGATGAGCAGGTAGAAAAGTTTAAAAGAGATGTGCTTTGCTTTGGTGGGGCAGTACCCCAATGCCCTCTACACATGGGTTGCCACTCCTCTCCAGTCCCAGTATGAAAACGATTAAATGCACCAGAGACGGCTCTGACTGCACCCTTTGCTACAAAGGCTGTGAACGCACAGGCAATTACTCTGTTTGAATGAGACAGGAGAAATTTAAATCTGCACTCTCCACGCAGGCAATAAATCTTCCATTAGCCTTTTATTAATAAGAATGACATCTCACACAATGTCTGCACAACGCTGAAAGGAAAAGGTTTAAAATTCTCTGTAATTTCCTAATCAATTGCTGCCTCTCCATGTGACATTCAAAGCCTGAGTGTCACCTTCATTTCTGAGCCCTCTTCCTCACTATCAGGACCATACTCCATGAGTCAGGGAACCGAAACAATGCAATGTGAATTCAGTGACCAATCTCAAGTACCATAGCCAGCACAGCACCATTTTCAAATATTTGTGACTATTCAATACCAGAAAGTTATTTGCAACACTTTTAAAAGACTCACCAAAAATTGGCTTAGTAAATTTGAATAGTGCATATGTTGAAAGAAATTGTCATCTGCTAGGAGACTTTCCATATGAACAGGAAAAGGGGCTTCAGTAATTCATCAAATAAACATTGTTATGAATTATTCACTCAGTTCTAACATTAAGGTTTTTTTGTACTTGGGGTCACGCAATTCTGACAGGGATACAGACTTGGGAATCTGTTGGGAGGGACTTGTCTGCGTCTGTATTTTCTAAAGGAGAAAAAGGAGCTGGAAATAATTATACTTCTCTTTTCACTTTTGAGGAGTCTCTTGGTGGAGTTACTGAGGAACTTTGCTTTGCTCCTTCAAAGGGCCATTCCCCTTGGGAAGTTGCTGAGGGGAATTTCTCTTTTCGGCTGTAATTACAGAATCTCATTCCTTAGGGTTGGAGGGGGGATTCATAGAGGTGGACTGGGGAGCTGTGATTAGCAGAGTTGTTTTCAGGCTTGTACCCATATTCAGGGTGAAAGGACTAAGCCAAGAAAGACTGTTTTAAGACAGGCTAGATGATGAGACTGGGCAGAAAGGAGAAGAGAAGCAGGGACTGGTCTAGGCACAAACAGGGCCAGATTAGGACTTAGGCACTATAGACCTGTGGTGCTTGGACTTTCAGCTAAAAGAATGGTTTATAGCCTTCACGGTTGCAAAGAAAAAGCTAAAAACATAGTCCACGTGTAACTAATGCAGCAATCCCTACCTGTGTCTACAAACAGCCTGAAACAACAGCTTTGAGGGGGATGAAGAGCCCTACGCCTCTCAATGGACTGTTAACACCAAGTTCTCAGGAGCCCTGCAGAATTCACCCCAGTAGAGGTGGAGGCAGGGAGAGGGAGGGAGGGAGAGAGAGAGAGTAGAAGAGTGCTGTGGTCCTGACCTGCACACCCTTATACGCAGATATACCCCAATTGCTGGGTAAGAATAGAGGGCTACCCTGCTGCTTTGGGGCGGGATGAAAGATGCCTCTCTGTGATGGGAGGAGACCTCTCACTACTCCAAGTGGTGGGCAGGTCTACAGAGCAGGGCAGGGTCACAGCCTGGGGGGTGGGGTAATAAGATACAGCCACAGAGTGCTCCCACACAGGTCATCGTGTGCTTAGCACTCTGGTTTATCAATCTAGCCCTGAGAGCACAAATATACCTCGATTGCTCTTTTAGGAGCACGTAGAGACAACTCGGGCTCCAATCCTGGTGAAGAGCTGATGGAGGAGGGGTGCACATGACCTACCCCTACGTTAGCATGTCCTTTTTTGTGAGGAGATGTTCACTGAAGTGGCAGCCTGCTGGATGATGGTGAGAATCCATTGGCTTGGCTCAGCGGGGGCCTCACCTACATGTTGGCTGATGGGAAGGATCTCCTTGTGGATTTGACACAGACATATATAGGCCTCATTCTGCTTAGGAGATCAATGAAGCAGCTTTTCAACGAACCTGGGATGGAACAAAAACTGAAACAAGGAGAGTTGCATCTCATAAAGAAAGGTTTGTGTAGCTTTGTAGAAAATCCAAGCAAGCGGAAGCCAAGATTAACAAACCAAACAAGTAACCCCTTTAAGAAGGTCTCAGGGAAGAAGTATTAACGTTCACAAGGCCCTTACCTCAGAACTCTGATCCAGAGCTCCCAAACTTGGAGTTAGCAAAGTCTCTGGGCCCTGGCAAGGTAGCCCCCTGGAGCTTAACAGATCACAGCCTGCCTGCATGACTCTTAAACCCCTCTCCCCTGCTCAGCTTCCTTTTCCTCTTTAAATAACCTAGCACCAAAGTGGTGGAGCCAGCCTCCGTGATTACACTATGCTGGTTTGCTGTCTCTTAAAGGGATAGTACACTCCTTCACTAGCTCTTACAAAACATGGTAAGTATTTGGGCTCAGAAACAACAAAGCACAACTGACATTCAAAATGTGTTAATACGGAAGTTGTGATCTAGTGGTTTCAGCATGGAATCAAGAGCCAGAACACCAGGGTTCTGTTATTGCCTCACTGTGTGGCACTGGGTAGGTCATTTAAACTCCGCATCACTTACACTATCTGTAAAATGGAGAAATAATGTTTACTCAGCTTGATTAAACAGAGATCTCTGGATGCAAAAAGCATCAGATATGGGCCAAGACTCACATAATCATGGGGTGATGCTGTAAACCAAGGAATAATAAAGAGAAAAAAAATCACAAAAACCAGGAACAAAAGAAGAATGGGTACAAATAGCTCCAGGAATTGGTATCCTATTTAGCTTACTGGATGGAAGTCTCAGCAGTGAACCAAAAACTGAAAGGGAATGGAACTTCTCCATAAAGAGGGTCCCAGATGGTTACCACTGAAGTACTTGGATGAGGTGGTTTGGGGAAGTTTGCACTGCAGCTGCCTCTGCTGTGTTTATTCTACAGACAGAGGACTTGGTCTCCAGGGATCTCAGTCCAGACCCTTTCAAAATACTAAAATCATGATAAAAGTTAAACAGTAAGGCCTTGCTCCTGTAAGCCCCTTCTCAGTGTGCAGCAAGCTGTGACAGTGCTGCACTCCGGGGAAAAGGGTGAGCAGAAGCTATGCATGGGATCAAGTATGGCTAAGCACTAGGCATGGTTGTCCATAAGGATCCAATCCAGTGCCCACTGAAGTCAGTGGAAAGGCTCCCACTAACTTCAATGGGCCTTGAATTAAGCCTTATCTCATGAACCCTTGCTCAGTAGCTCCCCTGCTTTCAAGTGCACAGGATAAAACAGAGATTGTTTGTGGTCGTAGAACTGGCATGATTAAGGAGACCCAAGCTTAAGTGGAACCATCATCCTTCTTCCTTCCCCTCCACGTTCGCTGGAGCGACTGAGAGGGGACAATAGGCTCCCAATGTGCGTGTGGGGGGGGGGGGCAACCTTCTTCCTGACAACTCTACAGGGTAGGGCAGGGGGTTCCCCTTCCTGACTGCTTGTGGAGAGGAGGGGACAGCTCTATGGGGAGGCTCCACTTCAGAAGAAGTGGCACATTAATAGATACTATGAGTAATGATGCCCCACTATCCCCTTCATTTCCTCCTGCCCCATCAGTCCCCCTGCTCCATTGCCCCCCCATCCCATCAGTCCCTTGCACTCCCTTATTAGCTCCCATGCCCCATAAGCTCCTTGCTAGAAAGGGCGAAGGCCCTGCTTGTGCATAGACACACATCCAGTTACACTGTGGCAGGTTTCTCCAAATCCGTGAGCGGTGAGAGCCAGTAGCTTATAATGGAGAGTCAGGCCCAGCTCCACAGGACAGGAGCTCTCCCTGTGGGGTGTGACAGGGTGGGATCATCCCATCCCATCTCCTCCCACCAAGAATATTTTCATCAGCAACCCATGATTCCACACCTATACTGCACAAGGACAAGCCGTAAGAGGAAGAAAAGAGAAAGGTGGCTGTGGAGGGGGAGCAGACTATGTGGCCTAAAATGGAATCTGTCTACATAACAGATCCTGTGTGTTTACCAAACTCCACCAGCATATTCTTTAATGGCTTTAGAAATGAACTTGGAGGCCTCCATGAACTTTGGCTCACTTTATTAAGTAACTTGATACACCCCTTAATATATTTAAGGGAACCTAGATAGACATGAGGTGATGGGTGCCTTAGAAATGTGCATAATATCCATTCAGAAATCAGCTCAAAGGGCTTGATCAAATGGCCACTGAAATCAATGGAGAAATCTTGACTCTAATGGGCATAGGACTGAACCCTAAATCTGAATATGTTCTCTCCATTGATGCTATTGATCAAAGTCTTCTCTTAAAGGACCGTGTTGGGTAGCTCTCTTGACCTCCCCATACAGGAGTGTGGGAATTTGCCCTTCCTACATCTCGAAAGACATCTTTTGCTGGAACAACGGGTGCTGCTGCACCTCCTGGCCTGAAGTGGTTTCCATCATATACGGGGTTTACAGTTTGGTTCGGTGACTCTCAGCCCCTCCAATATACAAGTTGTTCCAGCACCCCTGCATCTTACTGTCCTCTTCCTTTTAATTTCTAGGAGTGAAATAGTCAGAGTAAATTGAGTGCTCTCTTCTACTGTAGTGGATTTAAAGTAAAACATCCATTAGCCTGATCTTCCCATTTAGTGATCAGTATCTGGCCCTTAACTCCAACAGAGCTCCTAATATTACAAAGCTCCTAAATCTGTTATGTTCTACATATAAAGTAAAGCAATTGTGAGTCCAGTCTTCAAAGGTATCTCTTCACGCTGTAATTTTTCTTCTGTAATACATCAGTATAATATTCAGCTAATAAATATGTATGCAGGATTTTTATTACTTAATAGTTGTAAGGTTAATAGTCATGGTGAATGCCCATATTTAATATGTCAATGAGCTGCAAAATGCCAAGCTGAATAGCTTTAACACACATTAGTTCTACTTGTGAATCTACAAATAAGAACCTTGTCAGAAAAGTATTCAAACCAAGATCAGTATTGATTTTGTTCCTCGGAAAAAGCACTGGACTGTGACACTTTAAAATGATAAATGTCTAGAGAATTATTTGCCAGTATTGATGAAAAGAGGGTAACTGTAAATCTGACATCATGTGATGAACCGATCCCAAACACTAAGAGCAAATAGAACATTGTAAGTGTGTCTGGTTAATCTCTTTTTACAGCTATATACACTAATCAACAAAGCAGTTCTGCATTCTGTGTATTATAGAGATCTTTAATAGGGGAAGCAGTGCTTGAATTAGGTGATCGTGTCCCATGATAGCAGTCCAGCACTTATTTATATATCCCCACGTGTTTTGCCACCCAGTCTTCCACTTGCAGCCAGTGCTCTCTGGAGTCTTTATGATTTGCACTTCATGCCTTTTTCTAGTCAGACGCAATCTTGTATTCTTTGCACATTCTGCTGCTATGATACTTTCACTATTTCAGCTGAGGCTTATCTTCATATCACTTTGTCATGTCACATCTACATAGGCCAAAAGCTCTTAAAAGCCCACTGAAGTCAATGGAAAAACACCCATTTCCTCAGGGGCCTCTTGGACTAGGCTCTAGTTCTCTAAACAAGAATGGAGAAAAAACTATTCATAGGGGAAAATGAAATGCACGGGACTAATATGCGTTACACTGAATGAGGGGGCAAATTAAATTATTCTCCTACAGATGGGCAGCAGTAATGTTAAAAAACTGCAGATTTAGGAAGAGTCCAACTTCAAGGTTGTCACTGAGGTGAGAAGTTTTTCAGGGAAGCAGTTCTCTCAGCCATACTATTCTTTTTATGTATGAATGAAAGGATGCTACAGAAAGTCAGGTAGTCATTGCAGGATGGAGTGCTTTTCAAGACAGTCATTTTTTCCAGGGACAATTTCCTAGATTTTCTTAAATCAGTTTCTCCACTGTAGATAGTTGTAGGCTCTACCATTTCACAGCTACAATAATTTGGGCAGCCAAGAGTCAGAACCAAAGGAGTTTTTCCGATAGGAGTTGTAATCTATAGGCATCTCTCCCAACCTGCCAAGGCCCAAGTGGGGGATGTTAGGTGTAACAAAGGCTGCAAATAGTGGACACATATTTAGAGTTGAGCAAAGAATTGATTTTTCAGTTCAATGACTGAATCAAGAAGTCCAGAGGAAAAAGTGGTTTTAAAACAGCTTTTCTTTTTCTTGCTGAAAAAAAACAAAATAAAGTCACTTGAATTAACATTTTGTTTAGAAAATGTTGATTCCAATGACATTTCATTTTAAAAATGTTGATTTCATGCTAAATGTCAAAATTCTTCATTTAGAAAACGTTAAAATGAAATATTTCAACACTTCCAAAATATGTTTGGGGGTGGGGGGAGAAAGGGGGAAGGGACTAAAAAAAGACCACACTAGTTATTAGTTTTGGTGCCCCCAAAATACATTTGCTATTCACCAAAAAAATAAAAATATTCACCCAGCTCTACACACATGCATATAGGAAACTTATATTACAGTTGGACTCATCCCCTCAGTGCGAACAACCGTCTGTAACCTCAGTTCCATGGTTCTGCCTTCTGTTGCAATTAGTTTTTCAACAATAAAAGTGAAGCAGCACCAAATTTGTCTTGAACATATGTAATTTTGGGGTAAAATTAACAGTGTCCCTGAAATGAAGGACATTTGAGATATATGCCTGTAGGCAAGATTCTTTAGGGTGGCTGAACAATGCTAGGCATTAGAAGCAAAGGGGTTTTCATGACACCTTAGCAGACCTGTCCCTGAAGTAAGTCAAAACTGCCCAAGAGGTCATTTCAGCAACCAACAATAAAGCACACAATTTACCCCTTCCTCTAACATGTCCCCAGTGTCATGAAGGGGCATAGCATAGAACAGGCAAGAAATCTCCTAGTAGCCTCTTCAATTGGATTTCCAGTCACTTTGCACCACTAGAGTGGCCCAAAGCAGCCAAAGCCAGGGCCAGAACCTGGCCTAAGATCCACGAGTGCCCCCCCCCCCCCCCGAGCATTAAAGCAATTATTTTACCCATAGCACTCCACAATGGGTTATATTAATTCTCTAGACACTTTGAATTTTGAAGCAATCCCACCAAACATCACTAAAAGAACCCATAAGATTACATCTCTCTGTGGCTGGGCCCCTCACCCATTAATGCACCCTCTCAGGGCTAGGCATTTGGTAACAGCAGCCTTAGAATCACAGACTTTAAGGTCAGAAGGGACCATTATGATCATCTAGTCTGACCTCCTGCACAATACAGGCCACAGAATCTCACCCTCCCACTCCTGTATCAAACCCTTTGTCATGGTTTAAAGCCTTCAAGGTGCAGAGAATCTTCCAGCAAGTGACCGTGCTCCACACTGCAGAGAAAGGCGAAAAACCCCCAGGACCTCTGCCAATCTGCCCTGGAGGAAAATTTTTTCCCAACCCCCAAAATGGGGATCAGCTAAACCCTGAGCATGTCTCAGTTTACCTTTGTATCAGTTCAGAAATATGGCCTATAGTACTTGGCCTTTTCTTACGACTTCAGCCCTCCTTCAGGTAAGAGATATAAACAATGTGCATGTGGATGTTAAGCCAGAAGACACCCACTGTGTTAATAGCAATTACACCATGTAAGTTATCTCCATGGATGTTTTGAGATGAAGTATGTGCAAAGCCCAGATTTTAAAATAGGGCGGATTTAAGGTGGACTTTTCAGCCGTAACTGCATTTCCTGACAAATCTTTCAACCTTAATGTCATGTATGTAACTAAATCTTACCATGGTGTGCAGGATGGTCATAAGGAGCTCCTTTCCCTACATTACCCTACCAAAGGGGAAAGGAAGAATTCCTCTCTAATGCACTGAAGAGGCCTACAGATCACATCATTAAATGGTCTATGTCAGGGAGCGTATCTAGGCCCTCCAATTGCCTTGTACATGTTTCTAAGCCTTTTCACAGAGACTGCCCTTTATCTCAAGTCAAATATTGTCATGTCCCCCTTACATTTATTGTAAGAGATTTAAAAAAAAGTATCCATGATCACAATGCTCAGCTTATATAATATATTTGTGCATGTGCATGCACGCGCTTCGGGAGTTGACAAAGAATTCTTGAAGAGTGACAGTGAGAGGAGTGAGGGGAGCAAGATTTTCTTTGCTTTAGATTGCAATGAAATTTTCAATGCCCATCCCTCCTCCACCTATTGGCATTCATGACCCCAATGGGCATTGTGACCCACTGATTGAGAAACACTGGTCTCGGGCAGATGCTGCCTTCAGAAGCAAGTGCTGTCCCCCACCCTTATAGAAGGCATACACATTGCTCATTCTGCACCCATGCTGTGATGCTCAGGCCTTCTGCCTGGAATCCTGCCCCAACTGATATGATGTATGAGGCAGAAGTCATAATGACTACCACTGTGTCAGGTCAGGATTTGGACCATAGTTTGCACAGTCAGTAACATCTGTCAAATGGCTGGATAGCTGTCTGCAGGAAAGCTGCTGTATAAAAGCAGGATTGTCATCAACAGTCTCATTTTCAAGGCAATGGGGGAAAAAAATCACTTTTTTCACTTTGAAACAGAGGATGGAAACAGCAAAGGGAAAAGTTAGCAAGTTGCTTCTCACTCCCACTTCCAGACATGCTGCAATGTCTAGTCTGTGGGGTTTAGGAAGGTTTGGCAGTCAATACACTTATGGTCCATCTGCTCACAGCAGTATCTACAATGCACCAGGTTTCTAAGTATACAATTCAGCAGTGCTACAGTGTTCATTGTTCAAGGCGTAGATTGCTTTCCTACCACTTAATGCTGATTTGTAACCTCTCTCTCCAGCACTGATTTTATGAAAAAAAGAGAGGAAAAAAAAAACAAACAGAACAGTAAATGACTCCTCTGTACCACTGATTTTGGTGCAGTGACTGTTGGCTACTGCTAATTTACTGAATAAAGGAAGGATCTACATCTAGATTTGAATGTGTGAATAATCCCCCTAGGCAGAGAAACAAGCATTTCCCCACAGTGTATTTTATTTCCACTTGCTACTAAGTGTTCTCCCACATGCTGGTTTGCATCTCTCTAAGACTTCAATTATTCTTCTTGAATCAGTCTCACAGCGCACACCCTGACGGTCACACCGATCTGCATCAAATTCACAAGAACACTTTCATGCCTACAGTTTAACTAGACTGTTTCTATGATTATGCCATATTTTACTGCTTTCGTTTAATTATATACGTTGCTCTTCAACACCCTATGTGATCTGGTCCCAGCATCAGACTCCCGGCAGCAGAGCCCGATGACATTAACAGAAGCTAAAGCAATCGTCTTTGTTTGGCGGAAAAATCTTGTAGGCTAAAAGAAATTCAATAATAAATGACAAGGGCCACAGCCAGCTAAAAAACTCTGGCTTTCAGGATAATGAAAGGTGAAAATCCTCAATTATCAAGCTCATGGAGTTTGGGGATGGGGGGAAAGTCCCATGACATTGTTATTGAACGTGGGCCTGCTCCAAAGTCCATTCCTGTTAATGGGAGTCTATTGATTTCACTGGACTTTGGATCATGTCCTTTGCCTGTATAAAGGCAGCATTTTGCAATCAGACCATCTCTCAGAGCTTTTATATATCACAGCAATTAACATTTTGGATTGGGGGAAAAAAAACCCACTTCGTTCTGGTTTCACACATAGCTAAACAGAGGTTGGATTGCTCCAAAGCTCCTAACCAGACTGTTAAACCATACATATTGCACATCAAGATTTTATTGTGTAATCTAATCAGTGATGCAGACATACAATGGCTAATCCCTAGCATTGCCTGATCTATTGATCCCAGCTCTCTTTGGGCTAAATTCATCCTGGGTGAAATACATCTGGAGTCCTCGATACCTGTTGGCCACAACTACAATACTGTACATTTTAGTGAGAAATTTTAAGTAACTTGCCACTAAAGATGCGATTCAAGGCTCAGGAAGAGTGAATCCTACAATGGTCTTCCTGCAGTGTCACCAACCTCACAGTGTGAAGCAGCAGCCACCTCCCTTTGTGAGGGACACATACCATAACAGATCCAGGCCTTGATTCCGACCTCACATTGGTGTCACTCTATTCACTTCAAAGGAATGTCCCTTGATGTCACCTGATGCCCCCTGATGCATGCAGATCTGACCCCCTCATCTGCAAGCAATAGTACTTTCAGGAGCACGTGTTTTAGAAACAGCACTAGTCTTCTGTAGAAGACAATTCAAACCTTTATTGCAGGTAGTACATGTCCGCCCCCCACCCCACACCCTTACAAATGAAGTAAAAGTGGAGCTCTGCAGTTGAAAGTAGAGGGCAGATTCTCTGCCCTTCTCTGCTCCCTTTGCACACAGAGAGTAAATAGTGGCTGCAAGTCCCCTTCTTGGCACAAAGCTGGTAGAGCTTTTTCCTCCACCTCCCTCCCTCCATTGCCCCAGTGACTAGACAGCTGACACATATCAAAGCAGCCTGCAGGACTGCACCAAGGACCAGGTTTGAAGCAAAGACCCACAGAAACAATCATTCCCAAGGCAGGTCCCTGTCTGAACCTGACTCTGTGTCCATGGAAGCTGAATGAACCAGGGAATCTGGCCCAGAAGCTGAGAACCACATGATGCCCTCCCTCTGGCTGTGCATCTTCCAGCTGATTCAGACCTTCCAATCTACTCTGATCTGTCCCAGGCAGTAGAACCCTATTCCCATCATGGAACCAAGGAAATTCTTCATTTGGGTGCAGCAGGGATGAGAAATGGAAGATGAGCAAGGATAAAAAAGCCTTGCTGATTGTTCACCTCCAAAGCACCATGGCGGGTGGGCTTGGGTAGCTGTATAGCCACCTTGGTTGCTCTGGTGGAGCAGCAGTTGCACTTCAAGCCAATCCATGCAGCTCTTCATTGAGCTTCACCTGACCAGAGGAGAGAGGACAGACTATTTACATGGCAGTAAAGGCAACAGTATGTGATGTCATTTCTGGAAAAGAATTGTATGGGACATACAACATCCTGGTTCGAAAGGACTCACAAAGCTGTTGCTTGATCCAGCAGATCTCACTCATGAGAGAACTGAACTCTCAGAGAAGGAGCTGAAATCCTTGGATGATATCTTCAATAATGTATACAAAGCCAAATATCCTACTGTTGGCTACACTTCTCAAAGCACGCTGAATGATGACGGAAGCCCCAATCAGAATTTTTAGTCCATGGATCTACCACCTTTCAACAGTAGGATGAATTTTGATGTATGATTCAACATCCTGAAAATCCTTAGATGAGCAGTGTAGAACACAACATGACTGGCAATCACTGACTTCTTTTAAGGAGGAAGAATGCTGTATATGAATTGGGTGCATATTTTGTCTTTAATTTTTAAACAAACCTGATGTTGGCCGCTTACCAACATAGTGAATTTCTTCAAGCAGTGAACCCAACAAAATTCCCCTCAGTGCATCTTCCAGCAGATATCACTGTGGATTGTGCATGCATATCAAGGTCTATATGCACCTGATCCTAAGCCCAGTCCAGTGGGCGTCTTTACACTGTGCCTAGAGCCTGATCCAATCTGGCCCTAAGAGTTTTGGAACATTCTAACTACGTGGATATCGGCTGAGGCATACACAATGAAAAATAAAGGCAGGAAAGACATTTGTGAGCTCTATTCAGGAAGACTCATTTTCAAACACACGGCACTTCTCTAGAAAGAGACAACTCTGCTCAGCTTGGGTTTAAAGCCTAAAACAAGACTGGAGAGAAAATACATGGGATCAATATCCATGACAGGACAAACCTAAGGCCAAAAGGAGGTAAAGTGAAGGCACTGTATCTTAAAGGGACTTGTTTTGAAAGTAGGAAGCAAGGGCTAAGAGATATCCCGTAGAATAAAAATGCATGAAATCCACAGAAGGGGAACGTAAAGCATTTAATGGAAAGTAATTGTAAGCCACGTACAAATAAAAATGGCACATACAAATGTTAAAATAATACTACCTTACATTTACTTTTCATCTCAAAGCATAGCAGACAGGCAGATAAAGCAAGTGCAACACAGTGACTGCTTAGCAGTGCACACAATAGCTGAGGGCAGGAAGTGAAGAAGAAATATATTCAATTGAAAGGGCACTGAAAATTTAGGGAGACAACGTAATTACTCAAACTGGAATCTGGCCAGGATACTTGAGCTATCACCTCTGCTGTAAAGGCCTGGGATGAGGTAAAACATCAGGTGCAGAAGAGGACAGGGAAGATTACACATTGAAGTTCTGAGAGTGTAAAAAGAAGTCACCACACAGGCAGCAAGGAAAGCTGCACAAGAGGTTAAGCTAAATAACAAGAAATTTTCAAGTGAATTAAAAAGAGGAGGTCAGGGAAGGAGACATATGGCAGTCCTCTAGGGGGTGGGAACAATAATTTATTCAAGAGAGGGGGAGAAATTCTGTAACTCAAAGTGTGTCAGAGCCAAGAAGCCAAGTGTAAAGTTCACAAATGACACATTCTGTCAGAGGAATTTGAAAGACAGACATTTCACCAGGTCAAAACATAAAAATATACAGGCTGACTTATAAAAAGCCATCAGATTGTAATTGTTTGCAACTCAAACCTTAGTCTGTGGCAAGGGAATGTGGAGCTGGCCAGGCTGGAATAAGGTAGTAAATAAACTCTCAAGCCCTGGATGCAGGGAAAGATAAATAGCCAAAACATGTGATGTACAAATTAAACACCAAAAGTTTCAGGCCTAGTTGAAGGATAGAATGCAAAAAAAAGTGTCTCACAGTGAAAAGCAATAGCAGCAGGAGCACCACATAAACAAGCAGGCTGCTAAAAGGCATGAGAGGGGGATGTATCTGAACAGTGCAGAAGAACAATAGGAGCTCTGTGCTACCGGGTAAAGCTCATCTTCACGCAGGTTGGTCATTCGGTCTAGTTCTTACATAGACCTTTTCCACAATAGCTCTCAAAACACTTCACAAAAGGAGGTCAGTATCACTATCCTCATTTTGCAGATGGGGAATCTGAGGCTCAAAGCGGCAGAGTGGCTCACCCACTGTCAAGGTTCCTCCCCCACTCTGAACTTTAGGGTACAGATGTGGGGACCTGCATGGACACTTCTAAGCTTAATTACTAGCTTAGATCTGGTAACACTGCCACCATCCAGAAATTTCAGTGTCTGCAACACTTCCTGTCCCCCCAAAACCTTCCCCTCCCTGGGCAGCCTTGAGAGGCTTTTTCACCAAGTTCCTGGTGAACACCGATCCAACCCCTTGGATCTTAACACAAGGAGAATTTAACCATTCCCCCCTCCCTCCTTTCCCCCACCAATTCCTGGTGAGTCCAGATCCAATCACCTTGGATCTTAAAACAAGGAAAAATCAATCAGGTTCCTAAAAAGAAAGCTTTAATTAAAGAAAGAAAGGTAAAAATCATCTCTGTAAAATCAGGATGGAAAATACTTTACAGGGTAATCAGATTCATATAGCCCAGAGGAACCCCCTCTAGCCTTAGGTTCAAAGTTGCAGCAAACAGAGGTAAAATCCTCTCAGCAAAAAGGAACATTTACAAGTTGAGAAAACAAAAATAACGCCTTGCCTGGCTGTTACTTACAAGTTTGAAACATGAGAGACTGATTCAGAAAGATTTGGAGAGCCTGGACTGACGTCTGGTCCCTCTTAGTCCCAAGAGCGAACAACCCCCAAAACAAAGAGCACAAACAAAAGACTTCCCCCCACCAAGATTTGAAAGTATCTTGTCCCCTTATTGGTCCTCTGGTCAGGTGTCAGCCAGGTTTACTGAGCTTCTTAACCCTTTACAGGTAAAAGAGGCATTAACCCTTAATTATCTGTTTATGACACCCACGGTCACTCAGCAGACCAGTGGTAGAGCCACAAATTGAGCCCAGGTCTCCTAAGTCCCAGTCCAACACTATCCACAAGGCAGCCCTGTCTCCACTTACGCTTCTCCTTGATAAACCCTGGTACTGTATTATGTTGGTATTGGGGAAATAAAAACATAATATATAAAAAGAACGTAACCAGTGGAAATGGCGTGTGGAACCTGTCTTTGCTGGAATGGTTTAGTGCAGTGATGATATCTGTCTGAAATATACAGACTTGGGCCCCAGTTCTGCACACACTTAAGCACGTAAAGAGTTTTATGCATGTAAGTGTCCCAGTGAAATCAATTACACTACTTGCAGAGGTAAAGTTACTCTCCTGCTCAAGTGTTCTCAGGACTGGTACCTTGGTAGGAATACAACTGATAGAAGATATAAGATTAATAAAATATGGTCCCTATATTTATCCTACCTAGATAACACTAGATATTGGGTGGATGAAGATCTGAATGAGCCAGTACAGCATAGCGAACAGAATTACTGTACTAAGGCCCTTGGGGACTGATCCATAGCCCATTAGTACCAAAACACCTGCCAACTTTAGTTGATTTTGGATCACGGTCTATCTAAACAATCTGAAAAAAGGGTGCGGGCAATTATTTTGAGGAAAAAACTGGTGCTGAGATTAAGGGACAAATCCACATATTGTATACAGCTCTCTTTTTGTCAGTTTCATTTCCTACGATCTTCAAATATTTGGAGGAAAATTAGGAATTTCTCAGTTGAGCCTAAAACCAGAAAGTGATTGTAGTAGGGACTCTTGCACAGAAACCATTTTCAGTAATGTACAAATCTGAACACCTAAGCAAAGGTTTCCTCAATGAATTTATTTATTTTATTCATAATGGTCAGCTTCTGTTTCTAACAAATGCCTTCAGGCCCAATAGAACTTTTCAACATCCATACAGATGAACATTCAGTGCTCATAAAAATGCTATTATTGGAGACATTTAGATACACACACTCCTCTCTCTCAATTTCCTGACTTAGAAGCCAACCCTCTTTGCAAAGGATATAGTAGGTAAGGCAAGATGGTGCATCGTTGAATTAATTTCAGCTTTGTATTGCAGTGGCTAAGGGGAATTCTAATCAATATAAAGAGCGTTCAGCCTGCTAAACAGAAAGCACATCTTGTACAAAGCTGAACATTTTTCTCCTTGTCATACAGAATTATCTTAATTATTGTTTCAAGGAACAGCCTTACATGGAATCATCTAGTAGTCCAAAATGCAGCTCAGAAACTCATCACTGGAATAATTTATGATTTTTTTCTTCCTAGCATCTTGGGCTTGTTTGATATGCTTGCCATTTCTCGCTGACAGGGAGGTCGATTAAATCACATTTATATTGTAAACGTATGCATTGCTTTTTACCCTAGGCGCTGGATGAAGAGATACAGGACCCCATGGGAAAAGCAAGCCAATCCACTTTCATATTGCAAATTTCTGCTGTTCGGAAGAAATGAATGGTTGCCAGGGAGCGCTGGGAATTACTCGAGGATGCAAAATGTTATTTTAGAATTCTTTTGAGAGAGGCTTTTCTCTCCCCCCACCTCACCATTTTCACATCTTCTGCTAATGCAGCTCACATCAGTTTCTATGAAAACACTGAAGGAATGCACTTCACCAACATTCTTCAGAGGATCTGTATAAATCAGGATTTACTTCGCCTGTATAAAGCAGGCCATTTCTTTACTTTAAAGGGGTGGGGGGAAAGGGATTTGTAACATTTTCCAAGGCATTATGTCTCCCAAATACCACTCAAGATGGGGAAGGTCACCACATGGTTTTGAACTAAAAGAAAGTGTTAAAACTGAGGAGGGTAAAGGTCATTGCCTCGGGCCATGGAAAAATGAGGCTGCAATATCATTAACCTAACAGAACTAATTAGGAAACATTCAGCTTTTATAAATTATGCACGGCACTCAATTTATACTTTTTCCAATTCCTACCATAACATAGGTAATTAGAGAACATTTATGGCAACACTGTAATGTAATAAAACAACCCTTTTATTAGCATGAAACCTTTCCACTAATACTCCCATACCTGTAAGACAGCAAACAGAATTATTATAACCTGGGAAAGCTACATGGAAACTCATTCTCTGACCAGGATCATGTTGATATTCCTGCTCCCTCCCCCCCACCGCCATTTAATGTACTAGTGAATGCTCAAATGACTAGGTAAATGATGGACCCTACACAATTACATATGCTTTCTGCTGGAGTTTATTATGGCAGCACTTTAATTTAATGGATTTGCTTTTTGAACTATATGCCCTGCTTTCCAGGGATCATGCAAACTTGGTTCCCAATCCTGCAATAGGGTGCACTTACAGAGTCATTGCACGACTGAGGCCTTAGCAATTTTGTTGTCACCCTCATCAGGATAAAACATTCTCAAATATCAGCCTGGATTCCTGTTTATTTTTATAAAAGCTTGAATTGAGAGAGCAATGAAAAAAGGGAGCTTTCTAGCTAAGCAGTTCCAAACTCAGAAATTTTGCATGTACTTATAATTTAGTGGCATATGATACCTTTGAAATTGCCCATGTTACTTTGTTTTGAATCCACAACAGATGCTTTTGAACTGTATTGTGCAAAAAAACCCACAAAAAATTATCAGTGAGGAAAAAAAATTGGGAGTGGGGAGTATGTTTAAATCAAAAATCAACTGACAAAAAGTTTACTTGAAAATTCAAAATTCAGAAAATTTTAGATAACTCTGGTATTTGGGGCTTTTTTGGCTTACGTATTTAAGTTCTTCCTCACCTTCAGATCCTCCATATGTATCACTTTAAAAGGTAATTATATACTTGATCCAAAGCCTGCTGAAGTCAATGGAAAGTTTCTCTCCACTAGATGTACTGTAGGAAATATGGAAGCCCTTTAGATGCACTATAGGAAATATGGAAGCACATTCTGATGCAGGAGAGAGGTTTTGATAAATGAGTAAAAGACTGAGGAATTTAATATATGGTCATGGAGATTCAGCTGGTGGATGATAAAACATGAGCATGAATTCCAATATAATGGACATTTCCTAAAAAAGTGAGGGAAATAGATTAGCAACGGAGACATCACTGTCCATCATTTTCCCTCTGGTGAGTTGCAGAATCAGAGATATACACAGTGTAGGCCTGACAACAAAACACATCAATTTTGCCTTTGCAACTTCTTGAGGTTTTTGCTCTTTGCAAACATGGAAATGTTTGCAAACAATGTCTCCAGAAAACACTACATACTGCTACTGAAATATCTGCTCACTTCACAGAATGATGCTGAATGCACACAGTTGTCTCAACTGGGGAAATTGTGTACACAAAAACAATGAGGAGGAGAATCTAATTCCCTAATAATTCAAGTCAATAGAGATACAGTGAATCAGTGGGAACTACTCCTGGAGTAAGCATGCAGAAAAAGTAATACAATATGAGCAAAGGTATCAGAAACTGGCTCTTACAAAACAGGCAAAGAAAAGGAGTCAGTTTTCCAGTGAACGTTTTGCAAAATGAAAAGCGAAAGCTTTATCCATAAAAAAAGGATTTGTGTTAGATCAGGAAAAGCTTCCCATAACTGAAATATACTAGGCTGAGAATTCTCCAGCAGTTTCTTCCTGTGGACCACCTTGAACAGCCCTCTCAGAGATCTCTTCTCCATAGCCCAATCCTCACTCTAATTGGCTCTCAATGTGCATCATCCTGCAAACCTAAGGGCTCCACAGTCTAAAGTTTGAGAACCACTGTGGCGTCTCCCAAAATTGGTGAAAGCCCCATCATTTGGGTCATTTAAAGCTACAAATAGGGTGGACGAAATATAATGACAGTAACAATCGTGCATTTGCAGGGCAGTAGATTGGATTATGTCATATGCTTTCATCTTCTGTGATGTTTTATGAAAATTAAACTACTACTATTCCAAGCTGAGGTCAGCTTGTTTCAAAAAAAGCAACTTCCTGGGAACATAAATACTCAAGAACCTTTTTCCCTACCCATGACTCTCTTATCACTCTGCTAACAGTCCCTCTATGAATCAAATTAAAACCTACATGGTTTTCCTCCCCATAGCCATACATAATCAGTTTTCACTTGCTGAGATCTGATCCTGCATCGCTGAAGTCCATGTGAGCAGGATCAGCCCCTTATAATGCTACAGTAGTCGTGAGACATGAGATAATTGGCTGACTGATCTGTACAGAAAGCAGCCAGTATTGAATGTAGTGTAACGTATACTCTTTGTATACAAACATCAGCATTTTCTCCACTAAAAGTAATTCCTTTCTCTATTTTCTTATGTAAAATGCTCTGTGTGCTGTGAATTTTGTGATCCACATTACTCTTAAATACATAGACTTTTCAGTCTTTCAGTGCTGCTTTTCTATAAATGATAAGAATGCCACTGACAAAAATGTAGAGTGTCAGTAGGAATAATTAGAGAAGACAGAGTAACAATAAGCAAGATCCTCAGCTGGTGTAACTCAGCATACCTCCATGGCCTTCAGCAGGAGGCAGTGTGGTATAATGGATAGGGTGCTGGACTGAGAGTCAGGAGATCTAGATTCTAATCCTGCTTCTGCCTGTCATTGGCTGTGGAACCTTGACCAAGTCACTTTATCTTGCTAAGCCTGTTTCCCTGGTTATCCTTCGCTTTGTATGTGTTTCTGGGGCAGGGCACTGTTTGTACATTGCCTAATACAGTACGATACCAATCTCGGTTGGGATCCCTACATGTCAGCATAGTTCAGATACGAATACAGATGATAGCATAAGAGCTTAAGAAAAATTCAAAACTTTAATGACACTGTCACCAAGTTGTAGTCTGCTTTGCCTGTTTCAAATGCTTCCATTGAGACAGCATATGAGATTCTCCAGGTCACATCATAGACAGCCATTAGGGAGATTGCTGGGTTTGCCATGTGGTGCAGTACTCGTGGGTACTCATTTAGTATCCCAGCAACTCATACATTAAGGAGCAACACACCTATGAGGCAGGGAAGTGTTAACCCATTTTACAGATAGGGAAATGGAATGCAGAAAGTTGAAGTTTATCAAAAAAGACTTCCATTGTCATTAGTGGACTTTGGATCTCACTTACCCAAAGACACACAAAGCCCGTGACAGGCGTAGGAAATAAAGCTGCATCTCCTGAATTGCAGTTCACATCCTAACCAGAAGACCATCCTTGGACCATAAAAAATATTCCAGGTGAAGATTTAGATCAAGTTCTGGATGAAGGTTCAAGTTAGTTCTTATTTTGGGCTCAGTCCTGCAACCCTCGCTCATTTGAGGAATCCTCCAAAATCAACGTGACTGACTGACTGAGATAGGGTTGCTCTGCTCATGTGACTAAAGATTGCAGGATCTGCTTCTTTATTAATACAAATTCATCCAGCCCTTGTTTTTCAGCATCTGGGTGAGACGAAGAGATTTAAGTTGTATTCATTACTGTCCTCATTTTGACTTTTGCTACCAGAACAAGATGTCGTCATTGTAAGACAGAGAGAGACAGTGGCATCCTGTAGCATTTTAACCTTTTCAGCATGTCATATTGTGATCTACTGACCATTCCATCTGCTCATTGGACACTGCAGGGAAGAATAGAATAGTTATGTCTGACTAACTAGGATGCAAAACAGCATAAACTTAACCCATTGGTGAGAGACTGTAAGCCTATGTGATATTTGGAACAACTCATAAAAAATCCAACTTAGGTCCTCTGTCTTCTCCAGCTAAACTGCTGGGACTTCGCTGCTTTTGATATTATTAGAACATGTATGTATAGTAGCAAAAGGCATTTTTATGAAGATACTACAATCTCTGCCTGAGATCTCATTGACAGATCAAGAGTCTTTCATGGAAAGTGACAATGGATTACCATTCTGTGCAGCACTTTGCAACAAGCGACAAATCATGTTTAATTTCTTGGGTATTCATTGTGGTAACATTAATCCATCAGGCATTAAGCAGAGAGTAATATGCAAGCTGATCATATTTCTCCTGTAATACAGTATTTCTGCTGTAATTTAGCATAATTCTGGAATGGCATTTCAAACCTTTTTAACGGCGATCTCCAAGTATAAACTTTCATAGCACATTAAATATGATAATAGGTGTCACTAAAGCCTTGCACGATAGCAGACTTGTTCCTGGGCTGGAAGACTAGCCCACTGTCTTTAAAGTCTCACAGATGGGACTTGTGTTTATACATAAGACACTGCAGCGTCCCTTGTGCCCACTCCTGAAGATGTTTATGTGCAAGTCAAAGATCACGTGGCACTTAGTCTAACCCTAGTCTTTTAGCCAATGTCCCTTCTCAATAAAAACAAATGTGAATGTCCTAGGCTTTGTATGAGCTATCGCTGAGGAGTGCAAGCAAGCTTTCTACAGACCGTGTCTAGTGTTCATCTACAGGAAGGCCTTTGCAACTGTGACAGAGGAAGCAAAATGGCTAGAACTTATTTGGCCATTTGCACATAGCACAACAGGCTACTGTGTTGGCCAATATGGATGCTGAACTACTGCTGGACTTGGAGACTGAAAGGCAAAATATAAAACACTAAGACTTATGCACATGTTGAATTTTAATTTTTAGCATGCACGTAAGTATTTGCAATACTGAGGACTAACAAAAGAAATAAACCCCAGTAAATCATGTACAGTTCCCACAAAGAAGGGTTTGGAGGAGAGAACAATATAGGAAAGATTTATAGTTACAAGGCTAGCTGCCCCTTTATCCCCTTCCTGGTCTCTAGGAGAGAGCACCCCAACAGGTGGCCAGCCTCATGTCTTTACCTATCATGGGGTGGAATTCTCAATTTTCCCTCTTCTAGACCAGTCCCAGGGTTATAGAACCATATGTATCAGTTTTGTTTACTTACCAGGTCCAAATGAGTTTTGATGTCTGCAGTTCTTCCCTTTGGGAGTCACAAGTATTCAGTGACTAGTCAGTCTTCTTAACAAAAAAATATTTTAACAGAGGGAACCATAGAGAAAAAAGATTCTAAAACAAAAACACTCTTCATGTATGTCTTCATGTGTCATTATATAACGCCTGAATCTGTAACTGTCACTCCATGCATCTGAAGAAGTGAGTTTTTTTACCCACGAAAGCTTATGCCCAAATAAATCTGTTAGTCTTTAAGGCGCCACCAGACTCCTTGTTGTTTTTGTGGATACAGACTAACACAGCTACCCCGATACTTGACACCATGCAAGGCGCTAAATTTAGCCATACAAAGTGGAAATCCATCAACCTCAACAAAAAAACTTGCACTGATACAGACAGACATAATCTTCCTCCCCAAGTGCAAACAGATAGATATCATACCAAATGGACTGAAGGTAAAAAAATCCATTGCAATCAACAGGGGCGGCTCCAGGCACCAGCGCACCAAGCATGTGCCTGGGGTGGCAGGCAGCGGGGAGTGGCCTGCCAGTTGCCATGAGGGCAGCAGTCAGGCTGCTTTCTGCGGCATGCCTGCAGGAGGTCTGCCAGTCCTGCGGTTTTGGTGGCAATTCGGCGGCGGGTACACTGAAGGTGCGGGACCGGCAGACCTCCCGCAGGCATGCCACCGAAAGCAGCTTGAGTGCCATGCTTGGGGCGGCAAAATACATAGAGCCGCCCCTGGCAATTGACATACTACACTGACTATGGTGACAGACTGTGCCACATGCTCTCAAAGAAACTGAGGAACCACCTGATCAGCATCCTGTACAGCAGACAGGAGAAATCAAGAATGAGCTCTCAAAACTGGAGACTCCCATACAAAACCAACCTTTCACACAAACTTCCATGTGGCTGGACTTTACAAAAAAGAGACAAGCCATTTAAAACGCACACTTCACTTCTCTACAGAAGAAAAAGCACAGTAAACTATCTAAACTCCTGCCACAAGGGGCTACAACAGGGGTACCCTCAGCTCACCTAACAATATTGTTCATCTATCCAACCACACACACTTACCCAGGCGGAAGAGTCTGTCCTATCTCGGGGATTCTTTTTCTGCCCCACCATCCCCATGAACATGATACAGTTTTGCGGTGATCTGCAAGCCTACTTTCATCATCTCCGACTCAAGGAATATTTTCAACACACCACTGAATAGAGCACTGACCCACAGGAACCCTCCTATCAACACCACAAGAAGAACAACTCTGCATGGACTCCTCCTGATGGTCAAAATGACAGACTGGACTTCTACATAGAGTGCTTCTGCAGACATGCACAGGCTGAAACTGTGAACAAACAGCATCACTTGCCCCATAACCTCAGCCATAGAGAACGCAATGCCATCCACAGCCTCGGAAACAACTCTGACATTATAATCAAAGGGGCTGACAAAGGAGGTGCTGTAGTCATAATGAACAGATCAGATTATGAACAGGAGGCTGCCAGGCAACTCTCCAACACTACATTCTACAGGCCACTATCCTCTGATCCCACTGAGGAATACCAAAAGAAACTACACGATCTGCTCAAGAAACTCCCGGCTAAAGCATGGAAACAAATCTACATGGACACACCCCCAGAGCCCCAATCAGGGGCATTCTATCTGCTACCCAAGATCCATATACCTGGAAATCCTGGACGCCCCATCATCTCAGGCATTGGCACTCTTACAGCAGGATTATCTGGCTATTTGGCTCTCCCCTCAGACCCCACGCTATCAGCACTCCCAGTTATCTTCAAGACACCACTGACTTCCTGAGGAAACTACAATGCATTGGTGATCTTCCTGAAAACACCATCCTGGCCATCATGGATGTAGAAGTGCTTTACACCAATATTCCATATAAGGATGGACTACAAGCTGTCAGGAACAGTATCCCTGATGAGGCCACGGCACACCTGGTGGCTGAGCTATGTGACTTAGTCCTCACCCACAACCATTTCAGATTTGAGGACAACTTATACCTTCAAGTCAGTGGTACTGCTGTGGGTACCCTCATGGCCCCACAGTATGTCAACATTTTTATGACTGACTTAGAACACTTCCTCAGCACTCGTCCCCTAGCGCCCCTCCTCTTCTTGCACTACATTGATGACTTCTTCATCATATGGACCCACAGAAAGGAGGCCCTTGAAGAAGAATTCCACCTGGATTTCAACAATTTCCACCCCACCATCAACCTCAGCCTGGCCCAGTCCACACAAGAGATCCACTTCCTGGACACTACAGTGCAAATAAGTGATGGTTACATAAACACAACTCTATATCAGAAACCTACAGACCGCTATACTTACCTACATACCTCCAGCTTCCATCCAGGGCACATCACAAGATCCATTGTCTACAGCCAAGCCCTAAAATACAACCGAAATTGCTCCAATCCCTCAGATAGAGACAAAACACCTACAGGATCTTTATCAAGCATTCTTAAAACTACAATACCCATCTGGGGAAGTGAGGAAAGAGATGGACAGAGTGAGACAGGTACTCAGAAATCACCTACCACAGGACATACCCAACAAAGAAAACAACAGACAACCACTGGCCATCACGTACAGCCCCCAGCTAACACCTCTCCACTACATTATCAACGATCCAAACCTATCCTGGAAAATGATCCGTCACTCTCACAGACCTTGGGAGGCAAGCCAGTCCTTGCTTACAGACAGCCTCCCAACGTGAAACAAATATTTACCAGCAACTACACACCACACCACAGAAACACCAACCCAGGAACCAATCCTTGTTGCCTATTCTGTCCCCATATGTATTCTGGTGGCACCAGAGGACCCAACCACATCAGCCACACCATCAAGGGCTCATTCACCTGCATTCATGTACTAATGTTATATATGCCATCATGTGCCAGCAATGCCCCTCTGCCATGTACATTGGCCAAATGGGAGAGTCCCTACATAAATGAATAAATGGACACAAATCAGACATCAGGAATGGTAAGATACGAAAGCCAATAGGTGAACACTTCAATCTCCATGGACATTCTATAACAGATTTAAAAGTAACTATTCTTGAACAAAGAAACTTCAGAAACAGACTTCAAGGAGAAACAGCAGAGCCAAATTCATTTGCAAATTTAACACCATTAATTTGGGCTTGAATAAGGACTGGGAGTGGCTGGCTCATTACAAAAGCAGCTTTGCCTCTCCTGGAATTGATACCTCCTCATCTATTATTGGGAGCAGACTACATCCACCCTGATCTAATTGGCCCTGTCAACACTGCTTCTCCAGTTGTGAGCTAACTCCCTTCTCTTCATGTGTCATTATATAATGCCTGCATCTGTAACTTTCACTCCATGCATCTGAAGAAGTGAGGTTTTTTTACCCACGAAAGCTTATGCCCAAATAAATCTGTTAGTCTTTAAAGTGCCACCGGACTCCTTGTTGTTCCCCTTCTAATTGTTCTTCACCTAACTAATTTACTATTAAATATGTAAATAATTCGAAAGTCAGACAGAATAAATAATTCATAAGCAATGAAGTTAAAATTAAATTTGCCTAAGTCTGATTTTCTTCATTTAAAAAAAAAAAACATAATGCATGGTGGAAGTGAAAATGGTTCAAAATGTTTTACATTGGCTAAATGTGTTAATGTTTTCTGTGATGCTCTCTTTGTGTGCCCATTGCTAAGCCTTATTATTATTTAATTAGATTAGTAAAAATTAAATTCTACTGTTAAAACACATTTCCTTTTGTTTACAGGTAATTAGGTAATTTTAAACAGCACACTTGGAGAAAGAAATTAATTAAATTTGAAGAAAGAAGAATAAGAAGGAAAAAAAGACAAGGGTGATGTTGACCCATATTGTATGTATAGGTAATAAGAGGCATTCTCTTCTGGATACATACATGATTCCATTTTAAAATAAAATAATGCCACCTAATAAAATTTGTATGCTTTAAATGTTCAGATCACTAAGAGACATTATCTCATGAACCCTCACAGCACTCCTATGAAGCAGGTGGGTATGTATTATTATACTTATGTTACAGATGGAGAAACTGAAGGCGGATGCGACTTTCTCATGGACCCAAAGTGAGTCAGTGGTCAAGCCGGGTTTAGAATTCAGGACCTCCTGGCTCTGAAGCAAGATCTGGTGTAGTGCTTATAATAATTTAAGAGAAGAGAAGTTACTTGTACTCAGTCATGATTTTTCTTGCTCTGCAAAGCAATGTGAATACTTGAAAAGATGACCAGTGCAGGGTAAATGACTCAGTAATGCTGGTCATGTAGTCAAATTAAGTGAACACACAAGCCTTCATCCTCCTTCCATTCAAGTCATGAAAGTTGGATTAGACACAAGAGTCTTCTTTACCCTTACACAGTATTCAAGGTATGAGTATATCATGGATTTACATAGCAGTGTTACGATATTTTCTGACTTATCTATTCCTTTCCAAATGGTTCTTAACATTGATCGCTTTTTTGACTGCCACTGCACATTGAGTGGATGTTTTCAGAGAACCCTCTCTTTCTCGAGTGGTAACAGTTAATTTAAACACCATTTTTTCTGTATAGTTGGGATGTTTTCCAATGTGCATTAGTTTGCACTTATCAACATTGGATTTCATCTGCTATTTTGTTGCCCAGCCACTCATTTTGTCCGATCCCTTTGTAACTCTTTGTAGTCTGCTTTGAACTTAACTAGTTTCAGTAATTCTATATCATCTGCACTCTTTGCCACCTCACCATTTACCCCTTTTTCCAGATCATCTATAATTATGTTGAACAGCATTGGTCCCAGTACAGATCCCTGGGGGACACCACTATTTACCTCTCTCCATTCTGTATAATTTGGCTAAATAGGGCTAAATCCTGAGCTCATTTACATCTAAGTGGTTTGCATAGAAATCTCACAAGAATACACACAATGATTCCAGTGCTTCAGTTTAGGGTGGTTATCCATTAACCCATGGGTTGGAGTAGGTACTTGATAACCTGGCCTATCAGATGAACATCTTCACTAAACCATCACTGACAGTAGTAAGATGCATGGACATGAGAAAGGCAAAATTTCTGTTCATACCACTTCCAAAAAAAGATACAGCACAGCAAGATAAGTAATGTGAAGGTGCAGAGTCAAGAACTCTGCCCATGAAATCAAGTATAGTCTATGCAGACTCTGTAAGGTTAAAGCCAGACATGTGAAGGTATCTCACCATCACAAACAAACAAACAAACAAACAAACAAACAAACAATCCACCACAACCTATGATATTAACAGATTAGAACACAAAGCCATTTAGGTGTCCAAATGACAAAGCATGGCAGGGAGCTCAGTATAAGTCATCATACTTGGTTGTGTTTGAAAGTCAATTTCAAGACCATCTTGGTTCATCCACAGAACCAAAAGAAAATCTGAAAAATATAACTTCACAAGTTCTTGGAAAGTCTCTTATTTCATCATATGTTAAGGGGTATTTCTTGTATCTCTTTCTACATAATTTATTATCTTTATTACCATTTATACTATGCCACAATATAGTTTATAAATGTTAGTCTCTGCTCAAAAGAATTTATCATTAGACTGAAATTCTTGCTGGGAAATACCAGTCAAATGGCAGCTAATACTTAAATATACCACCAGTATTCACAAATACTTGTATATATATTTACATAGTAATAGTGTTTAGAAAATTCATTTGATGTCAGTGAATATTCCTATATTTACTTCAACTCTTATTTATGATCAGTCACAGCCATTTTCCTGTAAGAGTCTTGTTATTCAGCTCACAATGTACAGCGTAACAGATATTTTTCAACAATATTTTCCTGGTAGAGGATTGCAGATTCACACTCGCATGTGGAACAAGAATTCTGCAGATTCACTGTATTTTGCTTAAACAATTTTTACCTCCATATGAATATCGCATGTGTTAGTCCTAGTTGGCAGTTCCTACCAGGGCAAATTTAAATCAGAAGCATCTACAGAACTGTCTACAGTTTGAAGATACTGCATTCTAGCACCCTAATCTAGCAGCCAGTTTCTAGAACAGGGGTAGGCAAGGCAACCTATGGCACAGGTGCCGAAGGAGGCATGTGAGCTGATTTTCAGTGGCACTCATGCTGCACAGGTCCTGGCCACCGGTCCAGGAGGCTTTGCATTTTAATTCAAATTTTAAATGAAGCTTCTTAAACATTTTAAAAATCTTATATACCTGACATACAACAGTAGTTTAGTTATATATGTTATAGACTTATAGAAAGAGACCTTCTAAAAACATTCAAATGTATTACTGGCATGCGAACCCTTAAATCAGAGTGAATAAATGAAGACTGGGCACACCATTTCTGAAAGGTTGCCAACCCCTGTTCTAGACTTTGTATTCCGTGTTTACTTATCAAAGATATTTTAGCTTATGCATGACCAGCTTCTTCTCTAATGCAACCATGAAACTGTTCTCTTTAATGCTTTCACTGCTGATGGACTGTTCATACACCTTCTGAGTTGTAGTTCCCAATGGAATGTCCATTCAAATGAATGAAACATCTCAGGGTACTTAGACTGAATAAGTGTATTTCCTGGATATACCTAGTGGAAGTCTATCAGCATTAGAGAGGTTAATTAGTCAACTGAGAGCTGGAATCAGACTAATTTTTGCTGTCAGGGATATTGATAGATTTTTCAAGCCTTAAACCAACAATTGGTGCAAAAGATCAACACACTAATGATTGTCAATTAGTCTTGCGACTGTTGACTTCATTTTTCTGCCTTTGGAAAAACATGTCATACTCATTCACCAACATCCTATGCCACCTGTATTTTGCAGCTGTGAAAATATTGATTTTCCAAATAAATCTTCAGAGATACAAGATCCAAATGGGGGGAGAAGGTTGGTAAACAGTCATGTCTTATCATTGTAACATTATTAACTGTGTTTATTTCTCTAGAAAAACTGGAATATTCATAACTGCAAACTAATCTAAACACATTGATGCATTCACAGCTCAGCTATCCCCAGGTAAATTTGTCACTCAGAAATTATAATAAAGAAGGAAAGATACAAACCAAAAAAAAAAAAAGATCTCCTACAACAAATTTATGTTAGAAATGAATTCTAGCAAAGTGTTCAAAGCAGACCTGATTCTATAAAGACAAAGGATATAGTTATTTCACAATTTAGGGGTTAAATTCAGACCTGCTTAATGTTGTTTTGTGTATGAAAGAGTGTTTCATAGAATCATAGACTTTAAGACCAGAAGGGACCATTATGATCATCTAGTCTGACCTCCTGCACAACACAGGCCACAGAATCTCACCCACCCACTCCTGTATCAACCCCCTAACCTATGTCTGAGCTACTGAAGTCCTCAAATCATGGTTTAAAGACTTCAAGGTGCAGAGAATCCTCCAGCAAGTGATCCATGCCCCACACTGCAGAGGAAGGCAAAAAACCTCCAGGGCCTCTGCCAATCTCCCCTGGAGGATAATTCCTTCCCAACCTCAAATATGGCAATCAGCTAACCCCTGAGCATATGGGCAAGACTCACCAGCCAGACACTCAGGAAAGAATTCTCTATAGTAACTCAGATCCCACCCCATCTAACATCCCATCACAGGACACTGGGCATATTTACCACTAATAGTCAAAGATCAATTAATAGCCTAATTTTGGCAACTAATTGATCTCAACATACCATCTCCTCCATAAACTTATCAAGCTTAGTCTTGAAGCCAGATATGTCTTTTGCCCCCACTACTCCCCTTGGAAGGCTGTTCCAGAATTTCACTCCTCTGATGGTTAGAAACCTTCCTCTAACTTCAAGTCTAAACTTCCTGATGGCCAGTTTATATCCATTTGTTCTTGTGTCCACATTGGTACTGAGCTTAAATAATTCCTCTCTCCCCCTGGTATTTATTCCTCTGATATTTATAGAGAGCAATCCTATCTCCCCTCAGTCTTCTTTTGGTTAGGCTAAACAAGCCAAGCTCTTTGAATCTCCTTTCATAAGATAGGTTTTCCATTCCTTGGATCATCCTAGTAGCCCTTCTCTGTACCTGTTCCAGTTTGAATTCATCCTTCTTAAACATGGGAGACCAGAACTGCACACAGTATTCCAGATGAGGTCTCACCAGTGCCTTGTATAACAGTACTATCACCTCCTTATCTGTACTGGAAATACCTCACCTGATGCATCCTAAAATCGCATTAGCTTTTTTCCACAGCCATATCACACTGGCGGCTCATAGTCATCCTGTGATCAACCAATACTCTGAGGTCCTTCTCTTCCGCTGTTACTTCCAACTGATGAGTTCCCAGCTTATAACAAAAATTCTTGTTATTAATCCCTAAATACATGACCTTGCACTTTTCACTATTAAATTTCATACTATTGCTATTACTCCAGTTTACAAGGTCATCCAGTTCTTCCTGTATGATATCCTGGTCCTTCTCTGTATTGGCAATACCTCTCAGCTTTGTGTCATCCGCAAACTTTATTACCACATTCCCACTTTTTGTGCCAAAGTCAAGATTAAATAAGATTGGTCCCAAAACCAATCCCTGAGGAACTCCACTAGTAACCTTTCTCCAGCCTTACAATTCACCTTTCAGTATGACCCATTGTAGTCTCCCCTTAACCAGTTCCTTATCTTTCTTTCAATTTTCATATTGATCTCCATCTTTTCCAATTTAGCTAATAATTCTTCATGTGGAACCATATCAAATCTCTTACTGAAATCAAGGTAAATTAGATCCACTGTGTTTCCTTTGTCTACAAAATCTGTTACCGTCTCAAAGAAGGAGATCAGGTTGGTTTGGCACAATCTACCTTTTGTAAAACCATGTTGTAGTTTGTCCCAATTACCATTGACCTCAATGTCTTTAACTACTTTCTCCTTCAAAAATTTTTCCCAAGACCTTACATACTACAAATGTCAAACTAAAAGGCCTATAGTTACCCGGATCACTTTTTCCCCCCTTTCTTAAAAATAGGAATTATGTTAGCAATTCTCCAGTCATGTGGTACAACCCCAAGTTTACTGATTCATTAAAAATTCTTGCTAATGGGCTTGCAATTTCATGTGTCAGTTCCTTTAATATTCTTGGATGAAGATGATCTCCCCCTCTCCCCCGATTTAGTCCCATTAACCTGTCTGAGTTTGGCTTCCACCTCGGATGTGGTAAGACCTACCTCCATATCCTCATTCCCATTTGTCATCCTACCATTATCCCTAAGCTCCTCATTGAAGACTGAGGCAAAATATTTGTTTAGATATTGGGCCATGCCTAGATTGTCCTTAACCTCCACTCCATCCTCAGTGTTTAGCGGTCCCACTTCTTTCTTTGTTTTCTTATTTATATGGCTATCGAACCTTTTACTATTAGTTTTAATTTCCTTTGCAAGGTCCAACTCTACATGGCTTTTGGCCTTTCTCACTTTATCCCTACATGTTCTGACCTCAATAAGGTAGCTTTCCTTGCTGATCACTCCCATCTTCCACTCCTTGTAGGCGTTCTGCTTTTTCTTAATCACCTCTCCGAGATGCTTGCTCATCCAGATTGATCTACAATTCCTGCCTATGAATTTTTCCCCTTTCTTGGGATGCAGGCTTCTGCTAGTTTCTGCAAGCTTGACTTGAAGTAAATCCAGGTCTCTTCCGCCTTTAGATCTACAAGTTCTTCAGTCCAACCCACTTCCCTAACTAATTTCCTTAATTTTTTTAAGTTAGCCCTTTTGAAATCAAAAACCCTAGACACAGATCTATTTTTGTTTATCCTTCCATTTAGTTTGAACTGAATTAGCTGATGATCGCTCAAACCAAGGTTGTCCCCTACAACCATTTCTTCTGTAAGATCAGCCCTACTCATTAAAACCAAATCTAAAATGGCATCCCCTCTTGTTGGTTCAGCAACTACTTGGTGGAAGAATCCATCAGCTATCACATCCAGGAAAATCTGAGCCCTATAATTATTATTAGCACTTGTCCTCCAGTCTATATCTGAGTTAAAGTCTCCCATGATCACACAATTCCCATTAATATTTACTTCATTAAAGAGGTCTCTATCCATATCCAAATCAGATCCCGGCTGTCTGTAGCACACCCTAAGCACTACCCCAGTAGTAGCTTTCTTCCCCAATGTGATTTTTGCCCAGATAGACTCTGTCTTATCCATTACATCTCTTCTTTTTTCTTTACAGTCTATCTCATCATTGATATACAATGTTTGTGTGATGCACTGTAGCATCACAGGCATGTTGTTTTCTGCAGTTGTTTTCCTCCGGATATTAATGCTAGGAGAGCTTATTAGTATCCTCTGTGTTGTGCATGCAGAGAATCAAAGCTAATACTGAAATATAGGTCTGTTTACCAACAAAGATAACTTCCAAAAGCAGAGTATTCAATTCCACCACCTAACTAGGACAATTAACGCCAGGATTCAGATGACTTTGAACACGCGCCTTTTGGCTGATAAACATTTTTAAACCTTTAGAATTGAACACCATGTAATGTAAATGGAAACATAGAACCAAATCTGCTCTGTCAGATGCATGCAATCCCTATTGGTTTCAATTCAGGTTGCATGATGGAAGTTCTGTGCTTGTTACTGAAGAAAAAAATCCAGCTCATATACTTCACTTAGGCAGAGTTTCTTGTATTATAGAGATTGTGAGTCTAGTAAGTGTTAAGTGATGGACAAACCTTAAAAGGCCCCAATTACTGAGGATTTCAAGTATTTTCACTTCTTAATTTCTTTATAAATGATTTTAAATCTTATGAAACTTGAATTGTCAGTTTTTAGCTTGAGAGCAGTTGCAGCACTTGCGATGGTAGGGCTAATAGAGACTCCACAGTAAGCGAATAGAGCCAGTCAGAAAAATGTGAATAGAAAAATTGGGGAAAAATTGTACCACCATCCCAATTCAATGCACCCTTCACAGCTGTCGGTTCGGCAGACTAACTCTTTCACAGGGAAAATCACATGCCTGTGTGGGACTCCAAAGCACCAGCAGGAAAACATCACTGAACAGCTGAAGCAGCCATAACATAGCACAGAGGAGCACTTTCAAAACTGCCCTTAAGCAATAAGCATATGTCAGACTAAAGTAAATATAGTGTCTCAGCTAAACCAACAAGGTAGCACGAGCTTCCCCACACTGCCTAAACAATGGGCTTCAAACTTGTCCTATGTGGAAAACCTGTAGGAGTGACAGAATACATCAGTCTCAATAGCCATTTTACCCTCGTGCATTTTATCTGACTGAGGGCTTGTCTACATCAGAAAGTTGCAGCGCTGGTGAGGGAGTTACAGCGCTGCAACTTAGGAGGTGTACACATCTGCAGGGCAGTTCCAGCGCTGCAACTCCCTGTTTGCAGCGCTGGCCGTACTCCCGTTTTGTCTCGGGTGTAGAGGATCCAGCGCTGGTGATCCAGCGCTGGTAATCAAGTATAGACACTTACCAGCGCTTTTCTTGACCTCCGTGGAATAAGCAGGTATCCCAGCATACCTGAGGAAGCCTCTGGTAATCAAGCTGGTCTCCTTTCCCGGTTTGCTCTCTCGTTCCCCGAACCCCGAGCAAGCAGGTCTCCTTCCCTGCGGTTTGCAGGGTGGTTCGGGGAACGCGAGAGCAAACCGCGGCGAAGCTGGTCTCCTTTCCCGGTTTGCTCTCGCGTTCCCCGAACCCCCCTTGAAGCCGCCCAACAGCGCTGCAGTGTGGCCACATCTAACACCACTTGCAGCGCTGGTTGCTGTAAGTGTGGCCACTCTGCAGCGCTGGCCCTATACAGCTGTACTAATACAGCTGTAACAACCAGCGCTGCAAAATTTTAGATGTAGACATGGCCTGAGATTGCTGACAAAGATGCTGATTAGTGCTAGCTCTGGGAATGGCTGTAGGAGTGATTCCACTACTCAAAATCAAGCGACAATTTCATTGGATTTCTACAGTTCTTTTATTTTTAGTCTAGGATGTTATTAGCATCACAGGTACAGAAATGCATCCACAATACATGACATTAAGCTGACAGTGTCCCTTCCTGGACTCTATCGTGCTTTGAAGGCACAGGCCCATGTTGGGGGTAATGCAAAAGCTTCCCAGCTCACCACCCCAGTGGCTGCCTCAAAGAGACATGTCTCAGAGGGCACAATGGCTCCCTAAGTTCCCTAATGAACACAAGAAATGCAACCATTTAACAGGCTGAAGCACGTAGTCTCCTCCATGGTTCTCTAGCAATCAGTGCTGTGGGAAGTGATGCCAGGACTTAAACTCCTTCCCCTCTTCTACCAGCCTTAATGATTGACACAGGGTAAACCTAGCACACTCCCAATCCCAGATTTTCCCCCAGAAATGTATGTCCTGTATTTCCCAGCTCTCTCCTGGACAGTACAAAGTCTGTTATTCCTTTAAGGGAAGAATATGCACACAACTTGTTACCTCTAATGGTGTTAACCAGACACTTCAACTTGAACACACTGGATTAGATTAAAAAACATTAACTGCAAAGAGATAGATTTTAAATGGGAATAAGGAATGAGGCATAAGTCAGAAATGGTTAAAAGAAAAATAAAGATAAAACACTTACAGTTTCAAAGACTCTAGGACTGGAAGGTCATCGAGTCCAGTCCCCTGCCCTCATGGCAGGACCAAATACTGTTTAGACCATCCCTGACAGACATTTATCTAACCTACTCTTAAATATCTCCAGAGATGGAGATTCCACAACCTCCCTAGGCAGTTTATTCCAGTGTTTAACCACCCTGACAGTCAGGAACTTTTTCCTAATGTCCAACCTAAACCTCACTTACTGGTGCCTAACTTAAACTACATTAGATTCAAAGCAAAGTTCTCTCACCACATACTTTAGCAGATTACTGACCAAACTCTCAGGTCAGGACCCCTCCCCCACAGTCCAATGGCTGCTTTCTTTGTCTCTTCAGGTGCAGTGAATGTGATGGTCGGGGAGAGGGAGAAGTGCCTCCTCTTTATAGTTTCAGTCCCTCTCTTGGAGAAAAAAAAAAAAAAAGTTCTCAGCTGGGACCCAGGAGACAAAGTGTCTATGTGGAATGATATTCTCTACTAGGTGTTTTTTTGTTTCTGGTAAAAATATAGATTTTTGTCCCTGCCCTGTTTCCTGCCAAAGAATGGCCACTTAGCAGGTTCATCAGCCTGGCTGATGTGGCAGCTTAACCATTGTCTCTGAGGAACTGGTTTGGCCACTCCCCAGACTTATTTGGAAAACATACTTTTA
Organism: Gopherus flavomarginatus; assembly: GCF_025201925.1. Taxonomy (NCBI): domain Eukaryota; kingdom Metazoa; phylum Chordata; order Testudines; family Testudinidae; genus Gopherus; species Gopherus flavomarginatus. The sequence continues at coordinate 78,763,769 of NC_066622.1, read as the reverse complement.
GTCATCACCTTGGTTTATGGTTATAACATCACATATAAAGCTGCTACATGCAATTTAAGTGATTCCTCAAAAGACATGGCTCGTACAAAAATTCCTGCAGTAGGGTATGAACACAGGGTATGTTTTGTCATCCTGGGAAATGCACATTTAGAGAATGCCCTAAAGTGGGACACAATACTTTTCTAGTCTCTTTTAGATGTCTCTAGATAAAACATACAATATATATTCTACAGCAATCAGTATAGAAGGGTAGAAAGGTGTGGTTTTAAGGACTAATTGACTAAAGGGCATAAGCAGGGAGTACAATCAGGGTAGAAAACAGAGTGTGGGGTAGTTGCAAGGAAAGGCAGAGGTAAATTTGTGCATATTCATCCTGGCATAACACAGCAGCCTTAGACTCAGACGTAATTTTGCTTTTCATTTTTTAATTTCTTTTTCTAAATTAATCTCGTATCCTTTTGTTTCTTAAGTTTTGTTCTTGCCTGGGCAACTGCCCAAGCTGCTAATCCACAGAGGGCAGCAGGACAACTGGCAGCATAGTAAATGAACTGAACTGTAACATCATTCATGAAACTGTCTTTCTGGAGAACAGGGCAGCAGCTCCATTTTTTCAGGCATCTGTGGGGAATATTAGACCAAAGTAAGAGAATGGTCTGGAAAACTACAAATGTTTTCCAGTCTATATTGATGCACCATCTCAGGAAAAGCTTGGGAAGTTTATCAGCATTACATATGAAGTGAGTACAGTAAAGGCTGAATTTGCCTTGTTTAGCTTCCTGCAAATTTACCAGAACTGAGCAAAAAAGTCAGGCAAACTATTGGCTCAGACTCAAGGAACAGACTGAGGCAGACTGGTGGTATGAGACTACAGGCGAGGCTTATATACATTCTAACTAGCCAGAAATGCCTTTTAATAAGTTGTACAAGAAGTGTTACTCAGCCAATCCAGTGCTCCTGAAATCACCTGTCCCTTCCTAAATTATCAAAAGGACTTTTCTGTAGCACTAATTATTTTAGAGGGAAGCCATCATAACTAGAGCTGGTTGGGAAAATCTTGTTTCCCCCTACAATAAATGTAAACAAAACCAACCTATTAGTTCTAGTTATGTATAAAATTTTCATTTACATTTTTGGGATTTTCATCAAAAAACTGAAAATCAAAATATTTAATTTTTTCACCAAAAAGTGAACATTTCCCATGAAAATGGAGATATTCTTCTGAAAATTTCCATTTTCCCCCACACCCACATTCTGTTGATAAATGTTTCAAACAGAAAATTTTCAACCACCTCTAATAATCACTGTTAAACCAGGCACAGATGGCCTCCTCATGGAGCTTCATCAACACTCCTCCAAACTAACACCACCTTTATATTCGTAAGTATCTTCAGAGCCAAGGCTCAAGAAGAGCTCCCTTCAGATAGCATCTATACTTGTATTATTAAAACTAAACAAATGGCCAGACAGATGTGCCAGTTACAGACCTATTTCTTTGATAAAAGACACACTGTAAAATATTGGCAAAAGTCCACACCCAAAGAGCAAGATTAATCCTACCAAGGTATTCTTCCAAACTAGGTGGCTTTGTACAAAAACAATACTGCCGAAGTAATTTGTTACAATTGATTGTTATAATTGTCTTGACACAGAAGTTGACCAAACCCATGATGATAATCTCTCTGATAGGATAACCTGCAACTTCCTATTCAGTACTTTAAGAAGATTAGGCTGTAGGTGTCAATTTTGTTTTTGTATTAAGCTAATGGAACTATGGAGGTCTATGGTGACTAATGGCCACATCTCTGAACCCTTTCAACTGTGTGGTTGGAAAAGAAAAGTGAGAAAGGGCAACCCTATTATGTGATATAGCTGTGGCAACATTAGCTACAGCAATAGCAGCCCATTATACCAGCCACAGAACTAAGGTTATCAAGTAACAGCATAGAGATATGCTTAATGCTGACCTTGCTCTGCTCTGTCCAACCCTGTCCTTCATGCAAAAGTTCAGGCAGAACTATGACAGGAAACTTTTAGGATGTAAATTTCCTTATGATTGTCAAGACTTTCAAGAGTGCTTAAAATATTTTTGTATATTCATTTTGAATTACATGGGTATCTCCCTGTTTCAGGTGGAAATCTGAATGAAAGAGAGGGAAACAAGTGTGGAAGAAGAGCAAAATTATTATTCATATAAATGTTTACCATGTCTCCTATGTGCTCAGTTCCTTTTCCCTCTTTGTTCATCACTTCAACAAGTTAGATGGGAAATTCTGATTTCTCAGTACTGGAGTGCATCTCAATGCCTTTCTCTTGGGACATCTCCTAGTGGTACCAGAATATATCCAAATCCCCAGCATAAAGATAAGGGACTATAATCTTCCTTCCCATATCTTGCTGTGGTTGATGCTACAGAAGAGCCTGGCTTAATCTGACATTAAAATTAAAAGTTTTATCCATACTGTCGGGCTAGTAATCCATTTCACAGGGCTTTCTACAGCACCTATCATAATATGAGCTGTACACTTCTCTAATAATCAGAGACATGCTGATGTGGAAGCAATTTAAAAAAAAAAAAAACTTTTCATGAAAATTGTTGACATTTCCAAAATGTTTTATTTATTGAAAATATGCTTTACCAAAAACAAAAACTGACAACAAATCATACGAAATGAAAACAACTTTGAATTTTTTTGTGGAAATTGAGGAAAAGATTTTATCAGCTCTATTGCAGAGCTACTTCCATATTACTAGAGTCAGAATTTAGGAATTCACCCAACAACACAGTGGCAATGGATAAAGGTTCAACAGAATACAAAAGATGCCTCAATGGATTGCCACCTAATGCGTTAGCACTATGCTCAATAGCAATGTTAACTTTTGCAGATAACCTTTACTGATGCTGGAACAGCAATTTCTTTAGAGCCTTTTTCACAGAGAAGGGGGTGTGGGAAGAAGGAGAGAGAGAGAAAACAAACGCTGGCACAGTGTTACATGAGGAACTTGTAGTTAGAGAGCTGATCAGAAAATGTTTTCTTCCCTGCAAAAAGTTTTTGATGAAATCTATTAAATTTTTCTACAAAAGTTGAGACTTGCATCAAGAACAGAAATATTTTCAGTTTTCTGCCACCAAAAAAAAAAACATAACAAAAAAGTTAGCTATTTGGATAATGTTTCAGTTTTATAGAACATTTTCACCTCATGTTGCTGGAGGAAAAAAAAAACCTGTTTTTCAATTAAACTCTCCCTCTCCGCACTCCAAAAAATGTTAAGAAGAACTTTTCTGAAGGCAATTTCTGGTTTGATGAAAGAGCCATGTTTTGGCTAAAAAATAATTTCAAACAAAAAAGCCGTTTACTTTTAACATGTATAGCAGCTGTGGCCAAACTTACCAACACTCTGAGCTGCATATGACAACCTTCAGAAGTTCAGAGCTGGAGCACGTCTGCCAGATCACAGGGCTTCAGCCCTGTGGGAGGTGCCTGCCTGGGCTCAGGACTGAAGCCCCATTCTTGTTGAAGCCCTGAGCCTGGCAGGCATGCCTCATGGGGCTGGAGCCCCAAGATCCTCCTCCCTGCTAGGCAGAAGGAGCCCCCCCCCCAAAGGTAGAAGCCCCAAGCTTCTTTCCCTCCCACCCCCATCTGCTAGTTGGACAATCGGGGTGAGTGAGGGGGGCTCTGAAAGCCACACTTTAACTGTAAAAGAGCTACATGTGACTCACAAGCCAGAGTTTGGCCACCTCTGCTGTACAGGATGAAAACAGGCCTAAAAAGCTAGAGTTGTTCAGGGGGACCCACTGTAATAAAATTTTGTACCTATGTAGATAGAGCCATTTCTCTCGGTCTCAGGGTGATTTACTTAGTACGTATTATCCCTATTTTGCAGATGGGGAAACTGAGGCAGTTTTCCACAGTAGATGTCTGCTGGGGCACACATTAGTTTTAATGACTTCTCTAAGGTCATATCAAGGTCAGTGGTAGAGGAAGGAACTCAACTCAAGCCTGCTGATCACCAGTTCCTTGCTCTAACCAGTTGGAAATTCCTCTCTCTCAGAAAGGCACAGCCAGCTGGTACCCAGAGAAAAGATAGGCAACCTTACCTATAGGTTGCACGACCAGCTCTGTCTATAATAAAAACAGGACCCATTTCATGAATCCCAGTGTTTAAAAGTCATGAGTCAGCCTTAGCCCCCCAAAATAAGAGGCTTAAAATCACAAGTTTTTGTTTCTTTTTAAATCAATCTTGGGCTCTTTTAATTTGTCTTGTGGTTTGAACCTTTAGGAGGCACTAGCACAGGGGTGAGCAAACTTTTTGGCCCCAGGGCCACATCTGTGTGGGGAAATTGAATGCAGGGCCACGAATGTAGGGCTGGGGCAGAGGGTTGGGGTGCGGGAGGGAGTGCAGGGTGCTGGAAGGGGCTGGGGCGCAGGAGGGGATGAGGCTGGGTGTTTGGGTGCGGAGTTCAGGAGGAGTTTGAGATGCAGGGTCTGGCCCCGCGCCACTTACCCAGAGCAGCTCTAGGGTGGCAGCGGCGCACAGCACGGCTAAGACAGGCTCCCTGCCTGCCCTCGCTCCGTGCCACTCCTGGAAGTGGCCGGCAGCATGTCCCTGCGTCCCCTGGGTGAGGGGGGGCAGAGGGCTCCACACGCTGCCCTCACCTGCGGGTACCTCCCCCGTAGCTCCCATTAGCCATAGTTCCCCGTTCTCAGCTTCCCCAGGGGCAACAGGGACGTGGTACTGTCCACTTCTGGGAGTGGTGTGGGGCCCGTGGCACCACAGGGATGGCAATCCCATGGGCTGAATCCAAAGTCCTGATGGGCCGGATCCAGCCTGTGGGCCATAGTTTGCCCACCCCTGCACTAGCATCACATTTTCAAGCTGTTCTCTCCAGCTAGAAAAAAAAATTTTTTTTAATGAAAGCAAAGATTCTCATGCAATTTGTTGATTCTAACAGCTGGGGCTTTAGGAAAAGCACCAAATGTTGTGAGATGACAAGAGTGCCTCATTTGCAGCACTGCTGAACAGCTACTACTCCCACAGATCCAGAGTTTTGGGTGCTTAGTAATTCTGAAAATCAGCCCTTTCTATTAAACCATCATCAGCCTGTACATATATCTATATGAAATGGAGCATGCACGCACACGAAAGCTGATATTGTGGTTGAGACCTGGGCTGAGACACAACAGTCGTTTGTTCAATGCCTGCTTCTGCCACACATTGATTGTGACATCTTTGGCAATTCACAATCTTTGTGCCTCAGTTCCCCACGTGTATAAAATGAAAAGAATAACTTCCTTTTTTCCCCTTAGCTTGTCTATTAAGATCATAAACTCTGAGGGGCGGGGATTGTCTCTTACTAAGTGTATGGACAGCATCTAGCACAATGGAGTGCCTGGGCCTTGTGACATTACAATACAAATTAATTTTTATTTGTATTTCTGAAAGCAGGTAGACACAGTGAGTGACTTCAAATAAAAACACTGGCACTGGGGAAGTTCTCTAGCTGGTAGTTTCCAGAGGTGTGGATGTTTGTTCCGCTAAAGAGGCATGCTGAAATAAGGACTTGTCTGGGTACTCACATTAAGACTGGAGGTAAGATGGATGGCATGTAATATCTGCAGGGAAAAGAAGAAAACTTCACGTCAATGGATTTCTGTCTCAGCGGAGACTGAGAGTACTGGATGTTCTGTGATTATTGGTATGCTGAGTGCTAAGATGGCTGTTAAATATTTTATCAGCCATGGCTGAAACCAAGAAATGTGCTGAAAACAAGAGCAGAATGATCCCGTTTTTGAGCTTTGCATCGTGCAGGAGGTCTCTTTTTTATTTCCCCAGATACTTCTATTTATGTTTCTCTCAAATATCGCCCCATAGCAGCTACTCCAAAGGTTTGGTTTTTTTTTTTTTAACCTTAGCAGTAGCTGTGGTACAGTTCACTTTATAAGGGATGACAGTTAACTGAAGTAACCATAAGGACACAGCAGCATTAGGGATGTCCGTCTGCAAATAGAATTTCACTCTAATTCTCTGCGTGAGGTCTGGGAGCTGCAGATGGCTGAATCAAGAGTGGTGCTTTTGCAGATTTTATGAGGCTGATGCGTGTGAACTATTCTCCCTCCCTCTATCACACTTGAGACTTGGGGTACGTCTTCACTACCCGCCGTATCGGCGGGTAGCAATCGATTGCTCGGGGATCGATATAGCGCGTCTCATCTAGACGCGCTATATCGATCCCCGAATGCACTTATATTGATTCCATAACTCCACCAACCCGAACAGAGTTGCGGAATCGACAGGGGGAGCCGCAGACATTGATCCCGCGCCGTGAGGACGGTGAGTAATTCGATCTTAGATACTTCGACTTCAGCTACGTTATTCACGTAGCTGAAGTTGCGTATCTAAGATCGATTTTTCCCCGTAGTGTAGACCAGCCCTTGGACAATGGAAAAATCATGTGATTTTGTGTGTGCACACATATGAATGCACAGCAAAATACTTCTCTTTTCACAGTTTCCTACTGTTCTGTTTCTTTACTGTCAGTTGTTTTCAAGGACTCCTTGACCACCTACACTGATTTAGTTATAGGGGAAGAGCATGAGAGCCCAAGAAATATCCCCACTCCCCTCAACAAACACAAACACCCCCTGGTTCTGCTCTAATCACGCCTAACTTGCAGCCAGGAATGTATTTGCTCCTTCCTCTCTCTACTTCTCTGTGGTTTGCGCTATCATTTGCTAATGACAGACTATTTACTGCCATCTGCAGCACTGAGAGTTTCCTGTGGTTACCCCCTGCCATCCTATAGGAATTTCACATATAAATCATTGATCAAAAGTGAAATATTTGCTCATCACACTACACCTTCATCTTTGTTTCAGGGACCTGAAGGGACAGACGAGTTTCTCTCCTGATAGAGTGTGTGTGTGTGTGTGTGTGTGTGTGTGTAAAAGCACAGATAGGTGTGGGGAGGATGTAAAAGTACTGCTAGGGTAGGAGGGTGTGCATGCACACGTGTGTGTGCAAAAAACAGGGCCGGCTGCAGGCACCAGCTTATCAAGCAGGTGATTGGGGAGGCAACTCCAGAGCAGGGCGGCACTTTCAGGTATTTGGCGGCAGTTCGGCAGAGGGTCCCTCACTCCAGCTCGGAGCGAAGGACCTCCCGTTGAATTGCCGCAGATCACGATTGCGGCTTTTTTTTTGGCTGCTTGGGGCGGCAAAACCCTTGGAGCCGACCATGATATAAAAGCACTGCTGGTGTGTGGGTGTGGGTGTGGGGGTGTGTGAGAGAGAGAGAGAGAGGGAGTAAGTAAAAGCACTGCTAGGGTAAGAGAGAGGACGGAATCTCCTCTGGAAACATTCTCTTTGTTGCATAAGCTACAGCCATTTCATTTAAGGTTGATCAGTTTAAGTAGGCAAAACTGGAGACAAAATAAACTGTTCTGCTTAGCTATGTGGTCTTTTCATTTATCAGAAGTCTTGGGATGAGAAAATGTCTGCAGCTGAGGCCATGTTTTACTTCCTCTGAAATCAGAAGGTATTGATTTTTTCTACTGATACTCTCCCCTCCGTTTCCTGTGTCTTATGCGGTTGCAGAGCAGCTGCAGCCCAAAGAACTGTGGGAACGGCTTTCACATCTGAGCCCATTAGTCACCAGATGTCACCTTCTGCTGCCAGTGCTTCAAACAGCCAGGCAGACAATGTCCCATGCATGCTGAACATCTGAATGCCGACTCATTCAATAATGTGGACAGCTCAATGGGTTAGAATGACATCCACAGCATCTGACCTCAAAGCCATGTTTATACTGACACCTACAGCTCCACAAGGAAACATATGCATCCTGAGATGTTTTTTCCACGAGCAGCACAGTGGGTTGTTTTTCTAATAAACCCCTCTGCTCCAAAGATTTAATTGATTTTATTCATTAGAGGAAATATCAGCCTCTGAATTGACTTCTGCATTTGCTGAATTTATTTCATTTTCTGCTGTGTGTGAATCAAAAAAAGTTATTAAAATGGTGCAGTAGATCACAACAAAATGATTTGTTTACCCCTAGAAATGCTGTATCAAACTGCCAGATTTTAAAGACATCCATCTTTAAATCCCAGCTTGATTGCTGGAAAATTGAGTGTAGAATCCCAATTGTGGCCGCAACCATTCTCTGGCATTTGTTAGCAAGTTGTTTATGGGTTTGCAAAATACACTGTAGAGGGTACTTCACACTGCACAGGCACATTCTCCGCATCAGTGCTTTCTTTCGTATCATCACCTAGTGTATCCTGAGCTGCTTTCACTATAAAGAGCCAAGTAGTTACTAGTATAAGATTTTCATAGTATTTTATAGGGGAGGAGTGGCAGAATTATCCCCTTGAAGAGAATACTATCAAGTATTCTGAAGTACACTATATAGTATACGTTAGATTAAAAAAATAATTTTAAAAAACTATGCGAGCTAGATGAGTGCAGCTTTCATACTAGGTTCTGTCCTTATAAGAAAGAGGATAAAAATGTCCCTAAACAATACAGCATACAGTAATGTTACTATATTGTGATTTGGACCAGTTCTGTAGTATTGCTACTGGGGGACTCACTCCCCTCCACCCTACATTTCATTACATTTGTGGATGTTTCAGATTACATTGCACTGAAACAGTACATAGTGTCTCTTATACAATGCAAAATCCTGATCCCCCTGCAGTCAGTGAATGTTTTGCTATTGACTTCAACTGGCACAAGATTTCACCCATAATCTTTTTCAAGAAAATAGTATGAAGCATTTAAGCATAAAACTACTTTGCAACAAAACAGATTTTTCACATATTAATAAATGATTGGGTTTTTTAAATGAAGGCTTTGATTTTAATAAGTGAAATATCACAGGCAATTAATTCTTAATATGGAGAAATGTTATTTGAAATTTTGACCTTTTTTTTTTTTAAATGGCCTATACTCAAGTTTAAGATAAGGTACAAAGCACAATTTTCAAATGTGGGCATCTTAACAGAATTTCACAGGACTCAATCCTGCCACTTCCCACTGAACTTCATGCAGCTCTCCATGTGCGATCAGACAGCTTGCAGCACTGGGACACAAAGGGCTATAGTCAACTGTTAAGACGCTCATTTTGGAAACTACAGCTCCTCATATTAAAAGATTGTATCTGGAGTGAGATTTTTGCTTGCAGGGGATACCTAGAACCATACCCAACAATTCCCTGTCCAAGAAGAGTGACGCACAAGGAGTCAGGACTTACCAGACTGCAAGTAGAAGAGGGCTTATTTATATAGCTCTGCTCCCCTGGGGCAGCTCACCATCTACCCCACCATGGAACTGGAGCAGTACATCTAAGTATACACAACAGAATATCTTTTCCCCTGAAGGGGAGAGGCTGCTGCAGCATCCAATGCCTGTGCTACTCAGAAGGCTATTGATGTGGGCTAACATGCACAGGAAATAATGCACCATCTGTATTCTCCTGTACACTGGAGAGCTGGCCTTTCTCCTTCCAGCTCAGGCTATGCTCTGTAAAATGGGAATAATAATACTTCCTCACCTTCCTGACAGAGGCACTAAGTGAATTTAAAAAATGAATGTTGATACAGGTACTTTGAAAGTGTAATGCAATCATTTGATGTTATCGTCCCAACTTGTTACAGTGATTCCACAGGGTCACTACATAGTCCTAATGCACTGGGCATAGGCATTTCTGCTCATAGCTATCCTTTGCCTGGTTTAGCCTGCCAGCTGAAGCAGTGTCCCAGCGTATGGCCCCTTGTGCTGTAACAGCAGTTACTTGGAGCCACAGCTAAGAGCTGAGGGCAAAGGGAGGACCAATGAAAGAACCACTCAAAAAGTGTGACTGTCCTGACTGCCAGGGGTACTACCTCTTCTTCTATACTCCAAGAACTAACACAGCACCCCAGACATGAAGCAATTGTTCAATTACCTTGTATTGAGGAAGTGCAAAAAGCTATCAAATAAATGAAGTCAGATCAATCACCAGGCAAAAACAGCATGCTAGCTGTAATCTTTAAATTTGCAGGTCCCCAAACTGTCAACGGTCCATACAAAATTAAGGAAATCTGGAGAACTAAAAATATTCCTTGGGATTTCAAAGATGTAATCAAAGTTGCACTATACAAAAATAAAAAAAGTCTTATTGTGGCAACTTCTGGAGTAGCTCCCTGCTATCTGTTGGTGGCAAAGTCTTCACTTGTATCTTGCTCAATTGGCTTGTTGAAAGAGTATCAGAGAAGTTTCTACCAGAGAACCAATGTGAATTTAGAACAGTTTGGAGCATCACAATCATGATGTTTGTTGAGAGACAGATTCAGGAAAAATGCATAAACAAAACATGGAACCGTATGGTGTCTTTATTGATCTAAAGGAAGTGTTTGACACTTCGGGGAGAACTGGCCTCTGGAAAATTCTAGAAAAGTTGGCTGCCTCACCAAATTTGTTAACATCATATGTCAATTCCACAAAGACAAGACTGGACAAGTACTCCCAAATTATGGCCTCTCTAAGCCATTCCCCATACCTAATAGGGTGAAACAAGATTGTGTGCTCTCACCAGTCCTTTCTGGTCTCTTCTTCACAGCTGTTCTGAATTACACCACTGACAACCTTCAAAAAGGCATCTACATAAGGTACAGAACTGGTGGAAAACTTCCATCTCTGAATGCTTACTGCAAAAACAGAAGTTCTACTTAAACTTGTATGTGAAGCCTTTTTGGGGGATCATGGGGCTGTAATGAGTTGCAGTGAAAGTGACCTACAGCTTATCCTTGACATGTTCTCAGAGGCAACTAAACAGTTTGAATTCACCATTAGTCTGGAAAAAATGAAGTCTTCTCTCAACCAGTCCCATCCACCACAACCACTGAGAAATCATCATTGATGGTGCAAAACTAAAGAATATCAGTCACTTCACAGACCTTGGCAGCACCACCTCAAGTGACAGTTCCTTGGATCAAGAAATATCCTACAGAATACAAAATAGAGACTTTCAGAAGACTTTGCCCTAAGATACTCAACCAGCACACCATTCTACTATCAACACAACTAATGATATACAATGTAGCAGGGATAACATCTCTTTAATATGAGTGTGAAACATGGACAGTTTACCACAGACACAGCAAGCAACTTGAAATATTTTACATGCTCTGTCTGCACCCTTTTCTGAGGGTCTGCTGGCAAGGCAAAGTGACAAACATTAACTTCCTTGAAAGATCAAAAAGAACTAGCATCAAGGCCATGATTATCAAATTTCAGCATAGATGGACAGGTCATGTTATCAGAAGGGGGATGATAGACTCCTGAGGGGGGGTGGGGGGAAGTCCTCTGTGAAGAGCTGAAACTCGGAAAGCATGGAAAGGTCAAAGTAAATGCTTCAAAGACACCTTAAGCAGAGTCTCAGATCATGTCACAGAAATACTGATAACTTCAAAGACACCATCAAGGAGAGGGCTGAATGGACAGCAACTATCAATAAAGGTTGCAAACACTTTGAGAAAAACAAATGCACAAAACTGACTGAAAAAAAATGGGCACAGCATTATGCCAAGTTTTCAGTGGGAGCCTACATATTCCCATGACACATTTATTCATAGTCTTGCTCCTCATAGATCAGTCTATACAGCCACAAGAGCACATAGGAGATGTGGATATGATGTACAGCCATACAGATCCTTAACATTAAGATTTTTTTTACGTTGTTATTCTGAGTTGTTCTTTCACTTCTAGTCACACTTCACAAGGCCTGTCCTAAAGTATCCCCTAATTCTAAGTGCTTTCAAGCAACTGAGATGTATGTGTTCAGCACCTCTGAAAAAATCAGGCCCTGGGGCTCTCAAGTGTTCGAACACTAGGAAGCTTGGCCCAAGGTCTCCTGAGTCCTAGACCTGTGCCTTAAGCACAAAAACATCCTTCCAACCATAGCAGGTGTCTCGCTACTGGTTGAGGAAGCTTAGGACCTGATCCCACAAACACTCATTGTGATGCTGGCAGACCAGGTGCCAGCTCTTGCCAAGGCTTTAGGCTTCATGAGCACTGACAAATTCATTTGCTGGATACCATTCTGTTTCACCTGTGTATTAGTATGGTTAAGATAGTTATTGAACTTGTAACAATGGTTTAGACTTTATGAAATGCTTGTAAGTTGCTGCACGCATTAATCTCACTTATAATATCTTAATCACTATATTAATGAGATTAATCTCACTTATAATGTCTTTATCACTTAATATTTAAGGTTTTGCTTTATACCTGTAACAAATGCATGCTCTGAAACGGTGAACTCAGTCAGGATGGATTGTCTCCTGCCCATTAAGAAGGGCCATTGTGGAACATCACAATACAGAGACTTTGTTAGTTGCCCCCTCAGATCGTGAAGAAGCTACATGCAAAAGGGCTCATCCCAGCAGCTTGAATTCTGGAAGAAGGAAATAAACAGCTGACAAGAAAATTTTTCCATCTCTTTTGTTGCTTGGACTCTGACAGGACTGGAGCTATGAAACAGAAGCAGAGATCTCCTGCGTCAATCGAGGTTAGCCCTAAAAGACATTCAAAGCTGACAGATTTCTACAACTTTCACCTTTTAAAACCATAGACTAACTCATTTGTGTATATATACACATTTGCCTGCTTTACCCTTTTAATAACTTTCAGTTCTCTTCTTAGTTAATAAATCTTTAATTAGTTTGTTACAGGATTGGCTATAAGCATTGTCTGTGATGAAAGATCTAAGGTACAAATTGACCTGGGGTAGGTGACTTGTCTCTTGGGACTGGGAACAACCTGAATATTTTATCATCTTCAATGTATAGGAGCCAACTATCACACAGTCAAGCTTGCCTGGGTGGCAAGATAGACTGGAATGCCCCAGGGGACTGTTTGCGACTCCATGGTAAAACTGCTCTAGTGCTTTAGAAGTTCACACTTGTTACTGGGTTGGTGAAATCTAATTATAATCATTCAACCAAATTTGGGGTCTCTCCCCCGCTTCTTGATAGTCTATCCTGAGGCTGGCACTTATGGTCATGAGCCACTCCAGACAGTGTGACACTCATGGGCTTAAGTGTTTGCAGGACCAGAGTCTGAGATATCATCTACCTACACTTTGTTTGTGAAACAGCTGCAGAGCATGCACAGTAATGATGACTTTTCATAAGTTAATCAAATTCATTCAAAGCCACTTGAGAGTAGCAATGTTAATCATTTAATCTCTAGTCATAAAGGACCGTCACCCCTATGGCTCTGGAACCTATGAATGCTCCATGTAAAAGGCTGTTACCTTTTCATTATAAAACCCCATTTTCAGGATTTAATAAACCAGATCTTTCAAAACATAGCAGGCTAAAACTTGGCATGCTAGTTTTGCACCTGGAAGCTATTTAAGGGGCAGAGGAAGGAAACACACAGAGAAAATCTAGTAGATAAGTGAGACTAACAAGGTCATTTTCAAAATTAAGTCCCTTTATTGTTGCTATTGCTGGTCAAAAGGTGCCCAAAACCATGTAAAATTGATTTTGTTTTTAGCACTAATGATCAAAGTCTGGGGCATTTGCTGTGAATTAATGACTAGTTGGGAGGAGTTGATTCCATTAACCCCAGCTGCTCATTAATCTCTAGGAAACACTTTGCATCAAGGTCATTATTGCTATTATAAACTAAAATATTTAATTTACAGATGCATTTCCAGGGCCTCATCAAGGGCATTTTTGCTGCATTTCTTTCCCATTTCATATATGTGAAGTCACTTATAGTGTGGTGGCTAGGCACTTGAGAAATGATACCCAATATAGTAGCCAATCAAAATATGGAATATATTTTCCAACGTTCTGTTTAGCTTAAAAGTTAATTTTAATGACTGGGCCCTTTGTGAGTTGTTTGAATTCAGCCTAAATCAACAGTAACAGAAAGTTTGGTGATCCTTGTACTATGAATTAGTGGTTCATCAGTATATATTGCAGAAGTGTACATATGCAGAGCACACTTGCATAACTGAACATTTGCCCCATATTATTTTTCACATATTATTTGTATATACCTACAAATACTGTAGAGACCTGCTTGAAATACAGCTGCTCTCCTTTACCTCAAACTCAACTCAGGTTCTCATAGCTTTATATAAACCATGGACAATAGCATCATTATAAACAACATTCTTCTCCTACCCTATCCCGGCTAGCATCTGAGCACCTCACAGTCTTTACAATATCAGTTGTAGTAACAGAATAAACACTCAATATGTCTTCCTCCTCCCCCCTTAAAAATATAAAAGCAAGAAGCATGGCATATTTTTTACTTCATATCACCATATAAACCAGCCAACATTGCATGTTTGCCGCTTTCTTGTCAACTTTTATAAACCAAAGAAACAACTGAATTACCCATTTGGGATAGGATCATATTGCTTTACAGCTAGCAGGACATGATAAAAGAACAGGTGAGTATCAGCCAAAGAGCTGCTATAGAATTGGGAAAGTCTCTATCATTCCTAGTTCTATAACCTCCTTGGACCACACTACATCGTCACTCTCCTTGGTGCCTACAGCCTTCATATATTTGTGCAGTTATTACAGCTGCATAGTAATTTTTTGACCAACTGCACACTATATGTCTAGTCTTCTAAGTCTTTCCTCAAAACTTTCTCCAGGCAGTAAAGTCATTTGTTTCTTTCCTCCAAATTCTGTCCCATTTATTGAGTCTCTCCACTATGCAGACAGTCAAAGCTTAACAGGGATGGCTGATATACATCATTGGTTGCCCTAAGATACCTTTTATTATGCCTGTTTATGTAGGTGCTGAAGGATTTGGGGGTGGGATTTTATGGTTTTTGTTTTTAGAGATACACAGTGATGTTTACTTCCGATATCTTGTGAAGCAGACTAGCTTAGATAGGTTTTCGTATGGTGCCCATTGCTGTGGTATCTGAATTTGGTGTTGACTGAGAATCTAAACAATTTTAATATCAGAATAATAATATCAGAATAATGGTGTGCATCACTTCCTGTTCTGTAAGATCCATTACTCTGCTACCACACAAATGTGCAATAGCATATTATATGAAGCTACATGCTCACATATATCAGATATCAGATTACAACTTAAAATGGACTAAATCTTGCTAGTTTTGTTTGCCAAAAACCAATAGGATTTCTATTGGCATAGCCACAAAAATAAATGATATCTTAGTTTTCTAAAGAAAGAGCTCATTTCCTTTGTATTTAACCACCAATTCAGTGTTTGTCCCTTTCACTGCCACCCAACAGACTTGAGACAAGATAGCTACAGAAAAGCCGAGCTAAGGTGTGTCTTTGAGAATCTGATAGCTTTGAAAGAGAAAAAGTTCAGAGGCTTCTGTCATAACATTTCTTCCCAGATCTGGACCTTAGCATCCAAAATATGGGTGTTAGCATGAATTCCCCTAAGCTTAATTACCAGCTTAGATCTGATAGTGCTGCCACCAATCAGGAATTTTTAGGGCCTGATACCCTCTGGTCCCCCCAAAACCTTCCACAGGGGACCCCCAGACTCAGATGCCTTGAGTCTTACAACAAAGGGAAATAACCCCCTCCCCTTGTTTCCTTGGTACTTCCTCCCAGGCTCCCCTCTCTGGATGACCCTAGGAGATTCCCTGCTTCCAGTCCTGGAAACACAAGTACCGAGAGATCTAATCTCTCCCCCTCACCCAGAGGGTATGCAAAGTCAGGCTTAGTAAATCTAACACAAAGAGATTTTTCCCCCTGACTTCTTCCTCCCACCAATTCCCTGGTGAGCTGCAGACTCAAATCCCTGGAGTCCCCACTAAAGAAAAACTCCAACAGGTCTTAAAAAGAAAGCTTTATATAAAAAGAAAGAAAAAGGACATTAAAAATAGGCTCTGTATCAAGTTGACAATATACAGGGTCAATTACTTAAAAGAAAAATGAATAAACAGCCTTATCCAAAAAGAATACAATTTAAAACATTCCAGCAACTACACACATGTAAATACAAAAAAACAATATAAACCTATTGTCTTACTATCTTTGTACTTACAACTTGGAAACAGAAGATTAGAAAGCCAGGAGATAGAAAAATCACTCTCAGAGCCGAGAGGGTCAGACCCAAGACAAAGAACAAAGAACTCATACCTAAAACTTCCCTCCACCCAGATTTGAAAAAGTCTTATTTCTTGATTGGTCCTCTGGTCAGGTGTTTTTTGTTACCCCTTTCCAGGTGAAAGAGACATTAACCCTTAGCTATCTGTTTATGACAGCTTCAGTGAACATCTGCTTGGCTGGGTCATTTTCCTAGCCCCGCTGGCCCACTGCATGATGATACACTACTGACACAGAAGGATTTTTACATTGAGAGATAATATGATGCAACTAGTGTGACACACTAAATATTGTTGGTTCTTGAGTACTCCTGTGCTATACGTGGCATGGCTCCCTGAAGGCTCAATCATGAGCCTGGCTGCATGCCTATGCAAGGGGATTAGGAGCCCCCCTAACTCCCCTGCTTGGCTCCTCTGCATGGGCTCCATCAAGTGGCCATTCCCCATCCCATGGAGGTAGGCAGGGAGTGAACAGTCATGGGTGGGAAATGGACTCCTCCACTGCATACTAAACTGAGCACAAGAGAAACACGTACTCTGTGCCAGTAACAGGGGTGATGCAACTTTCTTTGCCCTGAGAGCAAAGCACAAAGCAGGAACCAAATTGTGTCAAAGGCACAATCTCTCAAGTCACAGTTTAGTTCCAGCTGTGCTCCTGGGGCAATACAACTACATGCTGCCCCTTACTTGTGTTGTACTGCAAGGCAACAATCCAGCCATATGTGCTGGCCCCCAAATTAACCAGGTTGACTCCAAGCGATGGTTGATATTTATTGTGCTTTAGATACCCATTTGGAATGTTTCTATGAGCTACAGCACTGCCCCCTCTCTGCTATGCCCACACTTTTCCTGGACTCCAGGCCCAGGCTGCCAGTGGCAGGGCATAAAAGGCACACAGCCATGCAGTTGAGGACACAACTGGTCTACTCTTTGTAGTACTTTTGAAAACATAACAATTATTTGAAAATTTAATTAAAAAAGATTACACACAAGCATTGTCCAAGTCCTTTGGAAAAATTCAGGCTACAAAAGCCACCTCTTTTTTTTTGTGTCAGCAATTCGCATACAGGTACCTCTACCATAAAAGTCACATGCTATCTAGTAGTAATGTCACTGGGAAATAATTGTTAATATTTCACAGACACTGCAGAACATTCCATCTTGGTTCTTTATAAACAAATTAAGGATGAGCAAACTGACTGAGACTAGGAAGACATCCATTCTCATCAGAAATAGTAAATAAGGTCCGACCCTGCATGTGATCTCTTAACCATGAGGACTTCTTCAGTATGGGGGAAGGTTAATGACAGCCAGCCAGCGTAGATGGTTTTGTTTCTTAGTATTTCCTCATATGCCTGGTCTGATATCTGGATTGTTAGAAGTCACAGGCATTTTTAATCACAAAACCATTCCCACTTACCAATTCTACACTAGTGCAAAAGCATAGGCTCCAATAGAATTAACAGCAGTGTAAATACCAGGCTCCTCTTATGTCTTCCCTGCTGTGGTTTCATGGGGTGTGCGACAGAGATTATAGTCAGGGATCCTAGTTTTCCGTGATTTAAAAAAAAATCCATGTTTTTTCCACGATTAAAATGAAACGTTGAACTTTAGCTTCCCTAGCCATAATAAATATAGGTACTGGTTCAACACAATGTTGTATTGATATATTTACAGTTGCAAAACACTGGAATGATCCAGTCACAATGCATTGTTTCTTTATTGTTGAAGGCTCTACTGTTGTTGATGGCCTCTTGTTTTCATTTTTTTTTCCCATTTGTGTTTAGCACTTTCCACGTTTTTTACAATTGTCTGCCTTTGAATGTCATCTACGGCCTTGCTGCACACAATACAGAACAGCACATTACCATCAATGTTAAATTTACCCTCGCCAAACTCAGTGACAAGGTCTTTAGGGGTGATTTTTAAAGTTTTTGGCATCTTTTCATAACTACTCACTCACATCTGGAGGCTGAAGTGAAATTTGAGGTGCATTAAATCACAAACCCCTATATGCCATTGAGTAACCACTATATGCTAGAAGCAGTTTAGTGGTCTATGTTCTCAATGTAAATTTAAAGCGCATTCAGAAATGAACTACAAGAGGGGGAGGTTGTGCACATTGAATAAGTGACACTGGTACTTTCAGTAAAATTTGGTTAGTAGTTAATTAGTTTTTACATTTTGTGAAAAAAAACATAAGATTCTCTGTATAAAATGCAAATTCCACATTTTTCTGTGGCAAATGGATTTCTAGGATCCCTGATTATAATAGGATTTCATTCCTGATTAAGTCTAGCAATGTCTAGGTATGGACAATGACTAGCCAATCAGACAGAGTCTTGTCCCATGCAGTTGGTCAGGAGAGCATGGTCAGAGATTAGGTGGTGGTCAACAGGAAGAATGCAGCCTTGGTGACTTTTTAATTCCTTATACAAGCATTCCCTCATTCCAAATTCACTTCTGGCAAGGGAGACAAGGGGCAGCTTCTGTACTAACTAATGAAGTAGTAGGGAGCTGGAGAAATCAGACTAATTAGCATACTGTAGGATAGTTCTACAAATATAATGCTTAATCCAAACCCACTGAAGTCAATGGGAGCCTCTCTGTTGGCTTCGGATCAGCCCCATAGTGCTGGAATGCCTACCTATTTTGTAATATTGGGATTAAATATTACATTCCAAGAGTGCCAAGAGATCTGTCATGGAGTGGGGGCTATTGTGATAGGCACTGTATATACACATAGTGACAGAACTCTTTGCCCTTAATAGTTTACAGTCTAAATAGGCAATGCAGACAAAAGGTGAGAGAAAGACAGTCGAACAAAATCTCCCTCAGTCAATAAGTTAAGGGGGCGGGGGGGGAGAAGAGTGAGCAATAGTAAGTAATAATTGGATTTGGTTTCAAAAAGCACTGCAGCCTGCAAGGAGACATCACTTTGGCTAGCATGGACAGAGAAAACAATGTCTGTCACAGCCTGTTTGAGGTCTCCTTGGGAATAAGGAGAGCCAACCCTTCTCTATCTGCCATGCTGGCATCTCTTTTCTTCTGCCAGGGTTAAAATGGCGGCCAGATAGAGTGGCTTTCAGGTGTAGGCACAGCACAGGATTTTATTCTGGATCCTGCTGTAAGTGGTTAACTCAAAGGTAACACACACTTATGCATCCATAGTAGACTAAAGGCTCCATTCTGTTCCCGTTGAAGACAGTGGAAGGTTAGACACTGATGTATCAAGAGCAGAATTGGGTCCAGAGTCCCGCATCCTTGATGTAGTCCAAACCTAGGCCCTATAGACTGGTTTTCCAATTCAATGTGTGCAGCAAACTGGAACTAAGGGGCCTTCCTCAACCCATCCACAGTCTTTGACAGGACTGCTGACCTCACAGGGCCTAGCTTTCATCTGCTCCCTCAAGGGTTGATGGCTCATATACTATCCTCAGGGAAGGACAGATATTACCCGCCCTGAAGAGAAGCTCAGTGTTCCTCTGCTTATCCTCTGGAGGTTGCTCCACAGAGAAGCTGTTCTGCTCACAAGAAAGCACGAGCTAGAGGCAACAATCAAGCCATGCAGTGCTGCCTGGAAGATGGTACAAGCACATCTTGGCTCTCACATGAGCCCCACTACAATGCATTTAGCTGCTGCATCACCTTCCTTTGCAGCATCTTTATTCTCTTACTGCCTGGGTCTTTCAGCTACTCCGTCCTGTCTCTGTGGAGTAGTCTGATTTTTCATATCCTTGACCTGGCCTTTTGCTGATCCTCCTACACTTGCAGCATGTTGTCAGTGACAAATGACTACAGCGATGCAACATAAAAACAAGGGGGAAGGGAAACAAGAAGCAACCAGTCAATCTCATTTTAAAGAAAGGAACGCAGCATTCAAAACAGTGCTGCTGCCTCTATTTGCTACCACTGGTATTCCTATAATAAAATAGTCCTGTACATTCATTTGTTATTAGGGGATCCTTTTCAAGTTACATTCTCCTTCATTCTGAATCATCCCTGCCACTTTTTCTCTGCATCATGCAGATTTCCCTTCTGCAGTTTCTCTTTTCTTTGTGAATTTAGTGCTAAATGACCTGTGCCTGATACATAGCCCTGGAGACCACAAACCCTTCTCTGCAGCATCTGATTATGTACAACACAGGCGGCAGCAACGCGTTCTTCCCCAGCCCATCTCATCAATATCAAGATGTCACGGCCACCTCTGAGGGCAAGAGTGGAGCTTGGCCTTCCCTGTGCCTGTGGCTTCTCAGCCAACACTGTAAAAAAGAATGCTAAAAGCCAGTTATGTTCTGGTGCTCCATTAAAGTGGATGCCTGTCCAGTCAGAATGGGCTCATTTTGCAAACAAGGCTACCAAATGGTAACATGTATTTGATTTCAGCTATTTGCATCATACTGTCAAAAAAGTCAGTGAAAAATTCAAGGCAATAAAAACTCACCAATCAGAGTGATTATAGGGGCCTCAAATACTTCTTCGGCCCAGTCTCTCAGCGAGTTAATTGGGAGAAGGCCTTTCACTGTAAAAGTCCCCTGTGTTTCTGTCTCTGAGTACGTGCACTGCTGTCTCAGACAGGCTTCTGGACAACTATTTCACTGCTAAACCCAGCACTATCTTCAAACCAGTGGAAGATAGATGGGTGAATGCCTATCTTCCTTGCAGGGTTGATCTGGTAGGCAGGGGCAGAGGGCTCTAACCTTTAGCCCTATGGTTAGGGTACTCACCTGGGATGTGAGAAACCCTGATTCAGCTTACTCGCCCCCCTGAGGAGAAGAAGGGATTTGAGTAGGGATCTCCCACATCCCAGGTTAGCATGCTAGTCACTAGACTAGGTGATGTTCTGATGTGGAACTCTCTCTATTGAGGCCAGTCCACTTTAATTAAATATTAATTGGACCAGAGAGTGAGAATCATTGTACAGTCCAGTGGTTAAAGGCAGCAACCTGAGAGGTGAGAAACCTCTGTTCAAACCCTCTCTCCTTATCAGGCAGAGGGGGAAATTGAACTGCGGTCTCTTCACCCCAGCTGGATGGTCTTGCCACTAAGGTAAAGATTAAAAAGGGAGGCCTCCTCTGGCCCTTTTTTTGTGGAGTTGCGTGAGGGACCTATGCTACCTGACTCCAGGGGGGGATTCCCAGATGTGGATTGCTAGCAGAGATAGGTATCTAATCCCATGAGAGGGCTTAGGACACAACCTTCTCATTGGCATCTCCTATCGGCTAGCTTAGGTGGCTTCTGGCCTAGCGTCAGGGGCGGCTCCAGGCACCAGCACGCCAAGCGCGTGCCTGGGGTGGCAAGCCACGGGGGGTGCTCTGCCAGTCGCCGCGAGGGCAGCAGGCAGGTTGCCTTCGGCACCATGCCTGCGGAGAGTCTGCTGGTCCCATGGACCATCCAGAGGCATGCTGCTGAATCCACAGGACCGGGTACCCACCGCAGGCAAGCCACCAAAGGCAGCCTGCCTGCCGTGCTTGGGGGGGCAAAATACCTAGAGCCGCCCCTGCCTAGCGTGCAGGCTTATGTTGATCCCATTATTAGGTGCCTCTCCTCCTATTTATGAAGAGGGAACCTGGGCACCCAGCTTGAAGGTGCCTGAGCATTGCAACACCTAAATTCCTTTGGGGATCCAGGCCTGTGTTCCTTGTGACTTGGTTGTACCGTGCCTACCATAATGAGGCCCTGATCCTCCACAAGGGTTGGCAGGTGCTTTCTTACTGGAAATACAGTGCCATGTTCTCCCAAAACTCTAAACGTAAGGAAATTAAAAGAGAATAAGGCTTTTAGTCCTGTGCATCACGATGCTCTCAAGTCATGTCAGAATTCCCCAGCTCTCCACCATCTGCATTGTTTTAACATTCCAACATTCCCTCCACTTCCCTCTCCCCATCGTTGTAGCATTACCTACAGAGCCAGCCCTGACTAAGTCTTCCCTAGAGTTTATTTTCTGCAGGGTGTTGAGGGGGGCTGGCTAGTACAAACAGGGTAGAACATTCTTTTGAGCCTCATTCTTTATATGTACACACAGTTTCATTATCAGCAGTGCAACATGGTAATTAATTCTCTAAATTAATTAGTGTCACAGATGGGATGAGGAGGAGCTGCAGATGACAATAGACGTGTTAACAATCAGCTTTTCCAAGGGCTGGTCGCTGTTTGTGTGTTTATTCATATTGTTGCTGTTAGAACAGGTTTAATTAGAGTTTAGAAACTGAGCCTTTGCTTTTAGCCACCTACCAGCGACGACACTAACAGTAAGTCATTTCAAGTGAGGAGGCGGCCCCATTTCTTCATTTATGTCAGATAATTGTTAAGGTTTCAACAGTTAAGACCTTTACCAATTAAAAAAGTGGCAGATGAGTCTCCCAGTTGTCCAAACTCCTATAAATCAGCCTCAGTAAATAATACTCTTTCAACTTTGTTTATATTAGAATAATATCCATTTTGCAAATTGATCTTGTTCACTTCTAATATTGTCTCTGTCATTCTTCTATGCTTTGCACCTGCCTCTTCCTGTCATCTCATTTTGCAACAATGCAGACACACAATCCTTACCCCTCCACACACACACTAACTCCTTTCTATTATATCTCTGCAGTTTAAAAAAAAAAAAAGAACCTTGACTAGGGAACATATTGATAGTACGGTGTGGCTAAGCAATGTAGCACACACTGCTAGTTTTCTATAAGGTGTCAGACATTAGAGCTGAACTTTTGGCTGGATTCTGTCATTTGAACTAATCTATTTCTGCTAGGAAACGTGTTGGCAGTGGCACGTGAGGGGCTTATGGTCTAACTGAAACAATAATATCCCCACTAAGAAAAGCCAAGTATTGACCACAAGAAAAAGGAGAGAGAACGCAGATTGCAAGAGCTGACAGAAAACCCAATTTTCCTGATTGCTTAGTTGGGTATATGAAAAGGTCAGACCTACACTGCAAAAATAAATAAAAACAAACTGCTCTAATTTTCCCCTAGAAGAATTTCAGCTCATTCTTGCAGACGGACAAACAGTTGACTTGCATTTTTACCATGAGTCTTCCTGCTGTTATGTCTAAATGCTGTTTGATGGAGTAGAGTCTTTCTGGAAGAGTCTTCTACCAAATCTCAATGCAACTTCTCTCCAAAGGGATCTTTTGTTCTAGCTCATTTACTTACTACCCAAGTATATAAAACAAGACGAAAGTTTCTTACTTATTCCCAGAAGCACGCAGCGTCTAACTTAGGTTAAATTAATCTTAGTTTAGTTAATGTGTGCCCATGACTCTGAAACGATAAGTTATTATCCATTAATATTTTATTAAACTAGCCTATATTAATTGAGGTATTTTGTTATACCAGAGAAAGAATTTCCCCTTTCCTAAAAAAATGCAGGGCGTGCGCTATAGACCCAGCTTAAGTAAATATATTAGGATGAAGTTCTACTCAAATCCATTTGATCTTAAATATTCTGCTTTCTTTACATGCAAGCAACTCCCTGTGTTATCAGTAGGAATTAAGGGACATTTAGCAGAGCTACCCTCATCTGCCCTGTGAAACTGAACAAGATTTTGCTCTCATTTAGGTCTTTTTTCCTTTTGCGGTTTAAACCAAAGCCAATCAAGTACAAAAAAAGCAAGGGAAACAGTGGTGTTTCTTTTAAAAAAAAAGTTATACAGGTAAAGCTACAATTAAGCGTAGAGGCAGAACACATACTTGCAAAAAAGTGGCTCCGCCAAAGCTTATAAAATTGTTCACAGGTTTTTGGAACGTGCTCTACTGTTTGATGCCAGGAAAGTGGATGCGATACTGTGATAGCCAGGTAGAAATGCATGGTTTCAGTGCAGAATATGCTCCATTTTGCAGGCTTCCTCCATGCAGTTGATATGCAGTGTTTTTAAGCTGTATTCCCTTGTTGCATCACGAATGTATTGCCCCAGCAGCCACTGGATTAAGTGGTACCAGCCTTGTTTGAGTGAATTTTGCCATCACTGACAAAATCTCAATCATGGACTCACGAGCAATCTATGCTTTCTGATGGCACTGGATCAAAGTAAAACTATCATTTATTTTTTCTTCCATTCTGTTTCAAGCAGCTGTTAATTCTGGATTTGTGTTTGGTTAGGTCAACATTTTCATACTCAGACCTTCATTTCACCATGCTTTATATTGAATTGTACCATCACACTCCTTGTTCTATGCTTGGGAATTTTCTGGTAACCCATTGGAGAGGAAAAAAACCACCCAGGACAAGGCCTATCCCTGGCACAGGAATACAGTAATGTGGCATTAAGTAGGACAATAAACCTCAGAGGAAGAGCAATATTAGTAGGAATGGAGGCAACTTGAGAGTGAGGGGCAGAGAAAAGTGGGAAAGGAATAAAGAGACTGCAGAGCAACAGAACAACAATCTGTGCAGTGACATGGCTTCTGATTTTTAACTGAGGCCTAAGAATGCTGGAGCCAGGTTAGAAGGAGCAGACTAGCCATACTCATTGTCTTTGCAGATGCCAAGCAACTGCATTAAATGGAGCTATGAGTGAATATACGTATAATGGGTATGTAAACATAGCTTTGAGATACAGAGACTCAGCTTCAGATACAGTATTCGTTATGTAACCCTTCTGCCAGGTGTTCTCAACACAAGAGCTGGGTTCAAATAGCTTGGGGTCCCCACTAGAACAAACACCATCTTGAGCCCCCCACCCAGAATTTCTGGGTTATTAGCACCTGAATACATAGTGTGTCTCCACTCACAGGAATGGAGTCTGTGTATGAAATAAGGAAAGCTTTATTAGAGGGAAAGGGACCAGCATCAACTTGAGAAAGCATTAAAAAAAAGAAAATCTACATAGATGATAAATGAAACATTCCTCTGTGGGAATTTTGGCATCAGTCTATCAACTCTGCCAGCATGATGTCCCATCATGGAAACGGAACCCTAGACCCCCTCAATTCTCTCTGATGGCACCTCCTCCAGGTAGCCTGTCTCTTACCTTCACCTGTCCTGGGGTGGAGTCCCACAATTCTGCCTCTGGGTTCCTGGGGCTATAGCACTCTGCATACCAACAATGATTCCTCAGCAAGCCCACCTGGGCTCAAGCCCCACAAGGCTTCCCTTTGGGACCTGCAACTAGTGTGCAAAAACAGTGATGAAGAGCCTCTCCAAAACCACGTATCACTTAATCTTAACAGTAAGAACATAGCAGAAAAACCAAAAAGAGGGTTTTCAACCCAATGAACAATCTACATGCAGATCTGTCTTACCTAAAGCTTAGGTAGGCCTAACTTATCAAGACACCCCTACTTCTGGGAACTGGAATCAGTTTGTTTTCCCACAATCCCTGTGTCTCTTTCCCTGTCTCCAAGGGCCAGCCATTTATCAGCCCTGCAGTTTTGTGTCTCTTGAACTTAGTCATACCAGTTTACGCAGCCCACCAGAGGAGGTTTGGAGCAGGATTGGAGAACACAGCAGAGTTAATAGCCTGGGTGTTTGCTGAGGAACTCTTATTTGGGCTGCCAAGTAACTTCTGCTAAAATGAGTCCTTAGTAATCATATACCAAACACCACGACAATCCCACAAGTATAATATCTTCCACAACCTTCACATGTTCAGTAGGCAAGTTCCCTTTTAATATGTGATTTCCCCCTTCCCTGTCAGCTAAACTCCACTTGCAGTTTGCTGTCAGTGGCTAGCTAGTCCCAGAGTCCTGAGGTCCACTAGACAGGCTGTTGGCTGATTTTTTATACAGCTGCTCCTTGGGAATCCAAGAGCAGTCATGGATTCAAACATACCCCAGACTACAAACCTCTTTGTCTGGAAAAGTTTGCTAACCCTTTGCCAGTTTTCTAAATCAGCATCACCTCACTCTTACGCAGATGAGGGGCCGTGGTTGCAGGATCAAGCCCTAAGAAGCCAAACCGGCAAACTCTCTGTGTGGAATACCCATGGCCTTCAGTGGGAGTTGAGCATGGAAGGTTTGCAAGATCAAGATTTCTAGTGTCAAATCAAACAAACTCTTTGCCATTCTTGTCCCTATCTCAGGCTGGGAAGGGAAACTGATGAACTGCACTACAAGGAACAGATACAACAAGACAAAGAGCTAAGCCTCAACAGCATACTGATCACTGGAATCTAAGAAGCCTCACACTTTCTAGTTGAGTAATGTACAAGTTGGGAAACAGAGGACAGACCACCCTTTCATAGAAACCCTGTATGATAGAGTTCTTTGAGTGAGTGCTTACCCAGCACTATGCCTGGTTGAATTTTTATTTTTTGACATTTCAATAACATTGTTCTGCAGATTTTTTCAAGACTTTCACAAATGATTTCTGCCAGTTTACAGAGTGGACCAAATTTTGCAACAACAAAAAAATCTTTTTGCATTTTCTGACAAGCTCTACCCAACATCTTTCTCCAAGGCCTCTCAAGTCTTGTCTACACTTGAAACAGTTCCATGGCACAGCTGCACCTTCACCACTGTAGTGCTTCAATGAAGACCCTCTCTATGCTGATAGGAGGAGTGTCAAGCTGTCTGGAGAGGCTCACAGACATGAGCGCAATGGTGACTCCAGGCACCAGCGCTCCAAGCAGCAAGCCTCTGGGGGCGCCCTGCCGGTCCCTGCAAAGGCGGCAGTCAGGCAGCCTTCGGCAGCTTGCCTGCGGGACCTCCCCGGTCACGCCTGCTTGCTGTGCTTGGGGCGGCAAAAAAAGCTAGAGCTGCCCCTGCTTGAGTGCCAACCTCAGGGCAGACTGTCAAGAAGCAGAGCACAAACTCCAAATTGTTTGTATGTTCTATACTTAGATTTCATCAACCAAGTAATAATTGTGAACTCAAGCACTAGAATAGCTTTACCGCGGAGTCACAGGCAGTCCCCTGAGGCCCGCTGGTCCATCATGTCACCCAGACAAGCCTGTCTTTGTGATAGATAGTTCTTTACACTAAAAAACCCAATAGTATTCAGGTTACTCCCAATCCCGAAGGCTAGTCTCTTACCCCAGATCTCTCGTGGAGTCAAAGACAACGCTTATAGCCAAACTTGTAATAAGCTAGTTAAAGATTAACTAAAAAAAGAAATAAGTTAATTACAAGGTTAAAGCAGGTAAACACACACACACGAGATACACTCAGATCCCAAAAGGAGGTGATAGTTACTATATATCTAAGCTCACTATGTCCTTTAGGGCTAACTCAAACTAAGCTTAGAAATATTGCCCTCTCCAAATTCGAAGCAGCCTAGTGATGATTTCTTCTTAACAGGAATTTGTATTCCCTTCCCCCAGCATTTAAGCTGTGGTGGGATGAAAGCTTGTGCACACACCTTCTTCATGGGAGTGCTGGAAGCAACCAACTGAATATTTTGTCTGCTGATGTCCCACAGTGGTTTGTCTGGCATCTATGGGTCTTCTTTTGTGGAAGAGGAGATGACACCTATCGTGGTCAACTAGTATTTCACAACTGGTAATGCTTCTTTTCTGACTGTGGGGGTTTACAGTCTTAGTAAACACTCTTAAGTTACAGAACAAACACTTAAATATGATCTTGTAACACAGGGTACAGATGTTACAAGATTAATACATGCAGCAACGTACAAACATTTCTTGAAATATAAACACTAGACTATCTATTTTAACAATATTAACATGGGCAAGCCAGACTGGTTTCCAGCTATGCATTTGCCAGTAAGGCTTGGGCACAAGCTGGCACCTGGTCTGCCAGCATCCCAAGGGTTTCTCCCATCACCATAGTTAATTCACCTCCCTGAGAAGCCGTAGCTAGGTCAACATAAGAATTCTTCCATTGGTCCACACTGCGGGTTAGGTCACCTTAACTACGTTGCTCAGTATTGGAGATTTTTTCCCCACTTCAGAGGATAGAGCTAAAATTCAGAGGGATCTTGATAAACTAGAGACCTGGGTTCTAGACAACAAAATGAAATTCAACAAAGAAACGTAAGGTGCTACACTTAGGGAATAAAAACCACATGCACAAATACGGAATGGAGGAAAACTGGTTTGGCAGCAGCACTGCTAAAGAGGATCTGGGAGTTGTGATGGACTACAACCTCAACAGGAGTCAGTAATGCAGTGTTGTTGCCAAAAAAGAAAAAAAAGCAAATTTTAGGTTGCATTATGTGAGACGGTGCGACTCACCGCTGTAGCATCTCCTGCTGGCCGTCCAGGGAATTAGCACTGTGCCCTCTTCTGGTGGTGTCTCACCTGCTGTCACCTCTGTTCTCAGATGCATGTCAGTCCCAGGACTATGGCATCCTCTTCAATGACACTGCCCTCCAGCGGTGCTGCACTCTACATTTCTCTACTTTCTGAGGTGACTTGCAGTCTACTATCTGGCCATTCCCTTCAGTGGCAAACTGTAGTCCAGTCTGGCCACTTCCTACATGGCACCAGCACGCTCTTTGCCCTTGCATCAGGGCCTCAGTCTGCAGATCCGTGCTGCCTTTAGCTGTCTGGATCTCTGCCTGCAGTACTGCTCTGTCCAGGGTGCTTGCTGCCCCTCTGCCTGCAAGGCAGCCAGTCTAACTCCCTCCTCTTGCTTCAGGGTGTGACTGACCTGCTCCTCTTTTTATATGGGCCTGCCCAGCCCTGATTGGCTGCACCTTGTAACCATCTCCAATTGGCTGCCTGTTGCGCAGCCTCCCTAGGGTCCTATTAATCCTTTATGGGCTCTTGTGGGGCAGACGCCCCGTCGCACGTTAACAGAGGCATAGCATGCAAGTCATGGGAAGTGATAGTACTCCAGCTGAGGCCTAACCAGCACTGAGTAGAGTGGTACTGTGTCCAATTTTGGTCACCAAAGTATAGAAAGGATGTAGAGAAACTGAAAAGGATCCAGAGGTAGAGCGACAAGATGATGAAAGGGAGGGAATGCAAGCCATATGAACAAAGTCTGAAGGAACTGGGCATGTTTAATTTGGGAAAGAGAAGATTAAGGCAGGATATGATTGCAGTCTTCAGATACTTGAAAGGCTTCCATTAAAAAAAAAAGAGAGAGAGAAAAGTTGTTCTCTCTTGCCAGAAGACTGGACAAGAATCAATTGGTTCAAACTACAGCATAGCAGATTTAGATATAAAAAAAACTTCCCAACTGTAAAAACAGTAGGCCAGTGGAACAGACTGCCTAAGGAGGTTGTGGAAGCTCTTTCACTGGAGGTTTTCAAAAGGAGGCTAGATAGCCATCTATCTTGGATGGTTTAGACTAGATGACTCTAGTGGTTATGTCTAACCCTATGATTCTCTGTATTACCCTTAGAAAAGAGCAGAGGAGTAATAAAAGAAGGAACTTTGAATAATTCTGCTTACCCCTGCCAGATCCCACAAGTGGGCCATGAGCACAATAGCTGGTTATTCCAGTAACTTGTTATACATCTCAAAGTCCTGAATAGGTATAATGAGGTAACAAGATATTATTGCTAAAACATAGAGCAGACTATTTCATTATATATAAAATAAGTTTAGTTTTGCTTGCAGTATTTGAATTCCTGAAATATTTAGCAAACATTCATTGGCTAAGACGGAAAACAGCTGGACTGAACAATGGCTACAAAATATTGCCATGATTTCCTTTTTCAAGATTTACTTCAATAAATGACTTTGTACAACATTATATGGCTACTTTTCATAATACATTTAATCATAGAATGTCTGTGGAAACATAGCACACTGGCAATTGCTTGTTTACAGGTGTTCAGAATTATTTCCATTCTGATCATTAGTGGGATTCATCTGATGGTTTCTCAATCTGCATTCAGTCTGCTCCCGCCCCTTCTCCCCTGCCCCCCAGACTACCATAACTGTGTCATACTCTCTTCACTAACTCAGGACCAGACCCCACTGAAGCCATTCTCTTTGCTTTCACCCAGGCTCTCTGTAAGCATTTTCTGTGGAGTTGACAGAACCAGTTTGGAAAAGTTCAGGCCACTGCAGAGGTGAATAAACTAATATGCAAGAGTTTATGTACTGCAGTACATAAAATTGCCATATTTGGTATGTTTTTAAACTCCCTTTATGTTGATCTCTTCAGCACAAATTAAATTGCACTCAAACATGTTCAGGCAAGTAGGGAATAATATGACTCTAGAATACTAAGCTAATTGTAATAAAAATATTAGTGATGGTCATCCTCTGTGTGATATTTTTAAGGTATAACAACCTATTTTATTGCCTGTATAATTCCAAATATCAGCATTGAGGGAATGCCAGTTGTACAGGCTTGACAGTGGATACCAAGCACATTCCTGTATCATGTGATTTACACACTAGGGCCTCTCAAAGCCATTTTATAGTTTGTCAGGAACCACAAGCTACAACTAAGATAATCAGAATCTTGGAATAAAAAAACAGACACTGCTAGAGGAAGAGGCAACTCCTTTGAAAATCTTGGGGATGGATGTGGGGAATTCACTGATCATTTTAAAAGATTTGAGAATTGCTTTGTAGCAGAGGAAATATGCTAGCAGTCCTGTTGGCAAATAAATAAATTGTATCCATCATTAAAGTGGAGAGAAACTTGGCTCAAATTTGGCGAATTTTAGATATTGAAAAGTTTTCTCATCTCAATAAAGATGAAAAGTCAAAGATCGTTGCAAAAAACAAAAATCCAAAAAAAAAAATTTAGTTCAATAAAAACATTTATAGATAATTTATAAATATTTGTGATATTGACTTTTTATAATTTACACTTTAATTAGCATAAGTTTGGAAACCAGTCGTTTTGAACCAGAAAAACCTGAATTTTGCATTTGGGAAAGTTCCAAAAAAATTCAACATTTTTTCTAGTAAAAAAAATTGCTAATCCTTTCCTGCAAGAAGTTTAGGTTTTGACGACTCATTCTCAAAAAAAAATGTTTTATTGGAAAAATTCCAACCAACTGATTGCAAGCTCTTTGGGGCAGGGACCATCCTTTTGTTCTGTTTGTGTACACTGCCTAGCGTAAAAGGATCCTGGTCCTGACTTGGACTCCTAAGTACTATGTTATGCAAATAATAAATGCATAATTAACCACAACAGTGATAAATATGCTTTGAGATATTAACCATATTTATACATCTGTCTCACCAAATTTACTCCCACTCAACTCCACCACATGCCCAGGCAAAAGTTTTAGGGAGGGTTAGGTTTTCAAACTCTGTTCTGTTTAATATCTTTTTCATGACATTCTTCATACCCATCTGCTTCCAAGGATTTTGCTTGTAAAGGCCTCTGAATATGGCCCTCTTTTACTATGGTTCATCTGAAACAAGTGTGATAAAACAAAGGGTTTCTTTTTCTGACCATTTAAAGAATTCTGCTGTCCATCTCTCATGCAGTAGGTAAGAATAATTACTCCTAGACAGGACAGTTAGATACTTGGCATTCCATTCCAAGAGAAGAGCCTTGGTGACTCCAAGGCTGGACTGGAGATTTTATATCTGTAATTCTGACTCACAGTACTGAAAGGCTATTTTAATACAATGAAAGCTGGTTTTGATTCTACAAAGCCAGGAGAGAGTAAAGGAGGTTGCTTTAGTATTTGGGCTTGCTTTTATTTTTTCCAAAAATGCTGCTTATGTCATTACATCCAATAAAGCCAACAAATGCAGATAATTCATAAACTCCAAGGCCAGAAGGGACTACTGTGATCATCTAGTCTGACTGCCTATACCAATGGTTCTCAGTCTTTCTAGACTACTGTACCCCTTTCAGGAGTCTGATTTGCTTGGTGCATCCAAAGTTTCACCACACTTAAAAACTACTTGCTTATAAAAATCAGACCAAAAAAAAAACACAAAAAAAAAAGTGTCACAGCACACTATTACTGAAACATGGATGACTCTCTCATTTTTGCCATACAATCATCAAATACATTGATTGGAATATAAATATTGTAATTGTAT
Organism: Gopherus flavomarginatus; assembly: GCF_025201925.1. NCBI lineage: Eukaryota > Metazoa > Chordata > Testudines > Testudinidae > Gopherus > Gopherus flavomarginatus. Next base: position 78,731,793 of record NC_066622.1, on the reverse strand, counting down.
TTCATCATGTAGTATAGAGAGCAGTATAAACAAGTCATCGTCTGTCTGAAATTTTAGTTTGTACTGGCTTCGCTAGAGCTTTTTATGTAGCCTGATGAAAAACTAGGCCAATATCTAGATGAGTTGATGTACCTCCTGGAAGACCTCTGTGTACCCCCAGGGGTACACTTACCCCTGGTTGAGAACCACTGCCCTATACAATAGAGGCCATATAACAGTGGTTGGCAAACTTCGGCACACAGATCATCAGGTAATAGGCTGGCGGGCCGTGAGATGTTTTGTTTCCATTGACTGTCCACAGGCACAGTCCCCTTCAGCTCCCAGTGGCTGTGGCTCACCATTCCCAGCCACTGGGAGCTGCAGGGGGGCGTGTCTGTAGACAGTCAACGTAAACAAAACATCTCGTGGCCTGCCAGCAGATTACTCTGATGGGCTGCGTGCCAAAGGCTGCCAACCCCACCGTAGAACCTGCCCAAAAATTCCTAGAGCATCTTTTAGAAATACATCCAATGTTGATTTGAAAATGGTCAGTGATGGAAAATCCACCACAACCCTTAGTAAATTGTTCCAACGGTTAATTACTCTAACTATTAAAAATGTACACCTTATTTCCACTCTGAGAATCCTTTTCAGTTTAACAGCACTAATGAAGTTAAGTCTTGGCATAAGTCACTGGTTTTGCCTAATAAAAGGATGCAGGTGGTTTGCCAAGATGTGCCATGAGGAATCCCATCTCTTAAACAGTAAATGTTATAGCTCCAGTAAGAAAACTGAGGAATACTTATCAAGACTCATGCTTTAGGGCATAAACTGTGGCAAAGAGGAATGTTTTCCCCTGCATGTACAGCATTTGCTAGTTGTTTGCTTTTTATGTACGTACTGATGGCACCTTTCTCCAAAGCATTATGTACTGCCCACTATGAGGGTCAGGTATCGGAATAAATGGACCCATAGCCTGATATGATTTTATTTTAAAACCTGGATATAATCACTAAAAGCAGTGAAAAAATGGAAGTAATAAGGTTCCATTAGGCTGAATTCATGTTGCTCTTGGAACTTCTTGTGCATTTTATAGTATGTATTTTATGACATGAATGGGTGACATGTTATGCTACACATAAAACCAGAAAAAAAAAATAGTTCATATTTGCAAGCTAGTCTTGCAGTTGAAATCCTGACTATTGCATTTTCCACTTTGGGATCATTTTAATTGTAGAACCTTAACTTTGCATTAAACACATGTGGTAGTTGTGTTTGCTTGCTTTGCATTTAGCTTTTTAAGACTTCCTAAAGAAAGAGTAAAAAAAAAAAAAATTGAAAAGGAAATGATAATATCCACAGTGTTTCATCATGGAGCTTACAAGCTCCATAGGCTTAATCAGTGGAGCTCCTTGCTACAGAGCTTTTGAGCTTGTCACGCTTATAACCTATAGACCAAATCCTGTTCAATTTACAGATCTGAATGGTACCACTGAATTCAGTTGGGCTGTCTGTGCATGGAAGGTGAACACTTGACTTGCTGCATGCATACATGCACAGTGCATCTGTATTTATATAAGTATCTGTAGTCCTAACATTTTCTACTGTGTGCCCCCAGGGTGCAAGTTTCAGATGGTCAAATCTGTGCTTAATCAAAACTAATACCACTTTTCAAAGTGTACAAAGACAGTAGATCTCAAGGAGGATTTTGTCCATCCCACATTTCAAACTGTTTCACTCTTGGATCCTGACTTCAGTGAGCATCATGATGCTGAACTTCTGTTGCCTGCAGGATTTAAGCCTTGATCTTTGATCCTGCAAAGCTTTACACACACACTTAATTTAACACACTATAAAGAGTCCCCTGTGACAGTAAGTCTCAGGGTGTAAAGCTGGACACATGCATAAATCACTGGAGAAGAAACCCAAGTTTTTAAGCTCTCTGGGGCAGGGAGACTTTGTATCCATACCTGTTTGTAAGGCACTGCTAGGGCACCTGCTCCTAGCTGTTCTGGGGATTCACTCCTTCCAGGTTCAATACCCCTTTCTACTGCTTGTTCTTGCCACATGTGCCTGTCTCTCTCTGCAGTTCATGTGGTCTCTCTTCATAGTTTGGCCATCCAGCAAAGTCACTATAATCCTCCTGCATGGGGGTACCAGTATCCCACTGGACAACTGTCCTAGACAGTCTTCTGGCTTCTGTGCCACTTCCCCAGCGCAGGAACCCTACAACCAGAAACCAGGGTCTGCACTGTCCCAAACCCCGCTACTGTTTCCCTGGGCTGCTTTCCATTTTGTCTCTATCAAGCTCTTTTTCCATCCTCAGCTGGGTACAGGTTTTCTCCAGAGCTTCTAATCTCTCCCTTACTTCCTCTCTTCCTTCTCTAAAGCTAGAAATGATTACAAATATCTACACTGCAGCCCCCTCCGTTCCCAGCTTCTTCGTTTTAGACCAGCTCAGCCTGTTCCTGTCCAGCTGGGCTCTATCTTCTATTAGGGCTTGCCTAGCCAGACTAATTTTCCCTCAGGTGTAGCCTATCAGGTTAATCAGCCCCTTCCCCCCTGTTCACTCCTACCAGGTGAGGAGTGAAGTGAACACCCCCTCCCAGACACACACAGCACTATTGATGTTATACAAATAGATGATAATTTACCTGAGCTGGATTTGAACTGGCAAAGTGAAAGTAAAATGGTTAAGAACATATTAGCCATCCCCTGAGCCATCCAGCAATACATATGTAGAGCTCTCTATAGTATAGTTTCTAGAGCACATTATTATGGTAACTCATACCATGATGGGAACAGCCTTGATCTCAGTTAAATGCCTTGTTAAAATACTCAAGATGTGCTGCTTCATCAATGAGATTTTTACATGGCTGACAAAGGGAAATACCATTTTTCTTCCTCCTCCATTTCACTTTTCTTCATGATATAGTAATTAACAAGAACCGTTAGATGCTGGCAAAACTGTCCCTTTTGAAGTCTCTACATAGCTGTCACCTTGGAGATAAAGGCAGATTATTCAATCTTGACATTATAATTGTGGGTTCCAGATAAAAGCCTGGATTAGAAACTTCATAACCTCATGCAGAGGAAAAAAATGAGATCACCATGAGGTAATTTTACTCCTGGTTCTGAAAGTTTAAGGAGTTCCTTGAGGGTGAAGTGGGGGAGAATATCATGTCTTGAACTGGTACGGAATGAACTATGTTACTTTTTTCTGTTACTCCAGTAAAAGAAAGTGTTAGGTGAGCTTTTATTTCTAAAATATACCTGAGCTCTAGGGCAAGCAAATTATTCAGTTGAATACTAGATGCTTTTATTTATGCTTTACCTTTGTTTTTCATCCCTTCTGCTATATATTTTTCTTCTCCTCTCCATCCCCATTTTTATATAATGTAGAAATAAGAAAAAAATGGGAGCTGGATGGTGTAGGGGATTGGTTGAAGCAGCATTTCACATCTAAGAGCCCAGTTTGAATCCAGCCCAGGTTGATGAAGCCCCAAAGGTCACAACATCTCAGGGCTGTGTTGGTGGCCTTGGTTCTGTTCTTCATCTGTAAGACTCAGATCCTCAGAAATTTAGGCACCTCACTCTCACTGATTTCAATGGGCATTAGGTGCCTAAATACCTTTGAGGATTCAGGTTTGGGGCATTGCTGCACTCAGTGTCACAAAGCCTCAGGGACCTAAATCTCATTCTCAAAAGGGATTTAGAAACTTAGGAGTCTAAATCCCATTGACTGTGCAAGGGATATGAGTTAAATATTGTGCAACTGAGCACAGCAATGCCTAAATAGCTTTAGAAATCCATGCCTAAGCATCTACATCACAAAACTCACCGCTAATGGGAACTTTGTTGGCAGACTCAGCAGGAAGTGGAAGGACTGAATTGGTAGTGGAAGGATTGAATTATCCTTTGACCCCTAGAAGTGGTCTTTCCAGACCAGTTTGGTGCACACAGACAAAGCAGTGCGGCAGCCGCACACATGGACAACCCTTTTCTTTATCCTTTGCGTGGCAACATTAGTCTTCAGAATTATCAGTCTAGTAGGTTCACAAGCTCTAAAATAAAACAAACAGCAATGGTGTGTTAAACGTCAAGAGGCAACACTAACCTCATTAAGCATTTTAAAATAGTCAGTGCTGGGGAGAGACAATCCAATATAGATAATATAAAACACACAGAGAACTGGAACGAGACTTCCCTGGAGGTTCTAAAAAGGGGTTGCTGCTTTTTTTCCCTCCCTTCACTTTTGTGTCTTTCTGGGATCTACCAAGGAACAGAAGAGGAAGAGCAGAAATGTAACAAGAAACTCTGTTCTTGCAAGATTCACAGACTATTTTGGCAGTCCAAAAGGTTCAGATAATGTTTGGATAAGCAGCTGTAGTGAAATCCTGGTTCCATTGAAATCAGTGGGAGCTTTGACTTCAGTGGGGCTAGGATTTCACCCCTGAACTGGAACCAGTCTCTATCATTTTTCTGAGCAGAACCATTAGAAATGTAGCTATTTCCTCTAAAAGCCATATTCTCCCACAAGATCAATAAGACTGATCTCTGCTTGAGATCTTTGAGTGCTTCACTGAAATATTTTGGAGTTTTACTCTGTGTGAGTAATTCTTCTATGCCTGAAAAATGCTCATCTGGAAACTCATGCTATCCAGTGATGCTCTCCTTCCACCAAAGCAATTTACACAGCAAAACCTGCATTGCAGGCAGGGAAGAATTCACACTGATGTCCTCTATGCTGCTCAAGAGCAGAGAACTGCAGCCAATCAGGAGAACTGCCCAGGAGAGGAGAATATTACTTTTAATGAAGATCACTTCATAATGCTTTCAACAGATCTTGCTAGGAGTCACCTTCTTATATTTAATTTGTTAAACATGATGGTGAATTAAAATGAAATGTAAACATTTATATGACATACATGATAACAGAGTCATCATTTAATATAGTAACATTTGCATTTCCATTGTCATTTCATTTTCATTTTTTTTAAATGGTTTTTGGCTTCTTGATGGAAACTCCTAAGTTTTATTTCAAGCTGTTCATTTTCTGAAAACATCCTGAATGACTCTCCAAATAGCATAGCATATTTTGGATGGGCAAAGCAGCCACCCTCAAGTAAATAAAGAAGGCACGGTCAGGAGGCTTGCATATGTCTAATGCATGATTCCTTCCTCTTCTGCGGCATGGAACTTCCACATCATCAGTATATATGGGTAGATTCTCAGATTATGTAAACTGTCAGTCACTGACTCCAATGGCACTATGATAATTTACACTAGTAAAGGATCTGCCCCATGGTTTCTATAATAAGAGGTACAGGGATGTAAGACACCTCTACAAAAGAAGATTGGCTGTTATTTAGGGTAATTTGAACTCTCTGGGGCAAGTATTTCATTCAATAAACCTAGCCCTTTTTCTTTTTGTGAGTTCTCCATATTACATCATGGTATTTAGGAATTTGTTATTCAAAAATATTCTGTGTGAATGCATTTCAAACTATGGGTTCTTCTCAGACTATTCACCTGAGCCTGCTCCAAAGCCCAATGAAGTCAAGGGAAAATTCCTAATGATTTCAACAGGCTTGGATCAGACCCACAGGGGGTTCAACATTCAAAATATACTCTTCTGAATGAGTGATGATCTAATATTTCCTTTTTCTGATTGGAGGATGGATGAATGTATTTATGTTGTACATACAGATGATTTCTCTCCTAGACAATCTGTTTAATTACTTCACTTCCCAGAAATATTTCTACAGAATTTCTAGTTGAGAACTTCCGGAGCAAATATGTCTTCTACAGTAAACAAGTAAATTTGCACAAATACAGTCTCCAGTCCAAACATTCATATGAACAACAACAACAACAAAATCACATGCACAAATATATACAGAGAAGCTAATAAAAATGGTACACCCTCAAATACAATATGAAATCTACTAATTTGCTCATGACTTGCCCAGCTCTACTCATTATTTATTTCCTAACACACATGGCGGTCCAGTGAGCAAAATATTTGCCAGTGAACCAGGCATGGGAGCTGTAATTGCACCCAAGATCTATATAGGGTCTGAACTCGCTCGCAATAACAGATTAGTGCTGTACAACATGATGGATGGGGAGAGGAATGGGAATGTTAGAAAGAAAGTATTTCTTCAAACAAGGTACTGAAAACACAAGCCTTCCAGCAAAGTGTGATCACTGCTAATAATCTAAAGTGTCTAAAGCTATTCCATATACCAGTGAAGAGAAAGGAATAGAAATGATATGCAACAAAAGGATTTGTCCTAGTTGAATGAAAACCCTCATATCCATGAAGATTTATATGCATCAAACTGAGAGACTGGGCACCAAAGAAACCTTTTACCCTGATGTTCTATTATTGATTAGTCTCCGGGAATGAATGCCAGATCATTTGCTGAGATTTGTGGGTGCTGAACCGCTGTGGAACATTAGTGTGGAAGGGAGAAGATCGGGAGTAGAACTGATCATCCCCTGTTCTTGTACATACAAAACACTGAGGCAGCTTCAGCATCTGATAAAGTCCCTTTAACTTACCATCTGGTAGGAGCAGGTGGTATTTCATTCTTAGCTTATTTCAGTAAACCTTCAGAAATGAAAGCACAAGATCAAGAATAAAGGGAAGCCATCTCCTGGGAATTTTTAACCATTTGTGGGAGACTGCAAATTAAACAGCCTCCCTGCACTTGGAACTATTGGGATCCCAGGCGCTTGCTTATTTTTTCCCCCTCAAGGGCATGAATAACAGCCCTGTTAAGCAGCCTTTGTTTTCCAACATTGTAGATAGGTAGGATAGCAAGACAAATAGAAAGATGTTGGGGACTGGTGTGTCTTGGTACATGCTTACCACAGGTCTCAGTTTGGGCCTTACTGTGTAAAGGGATTTGAGATCCAAATGGACACAGAGTTATATATAAATGTGGAGCTTTCATTATTCATTTTTAAATGCTCAGTAAATTTGGCAGTGATTCTATATCTGAAACAGGTGCACACAGATGTATTTGTTATGCCTGACTTTAGTCTTTAATGCAACAGCACAAATCATGGCTAATTCTTTTGCTATTCACATGCAGGTAATGATAGCCTCAGTCCTGCAAAGATTTATGCACATGCTTAGCTTCACAGATGAACAGCAATTGAAGGCACTTTCATACATGCAAACGTAGGCATATGCATAAGTCTTTGTAGGATCAGGGCCACATATTGTATTTTCACAGATTTCTATTAATTTATATATTAAAAATGTGTGACATAACGTCACTAAGTGATAGGCAGGCAGACTACAAATGTTGTAAAATGACAGAGAAAGAGAGATTTTAGGATCTCAATCACTGCTCTTTTTCTTTTCATAGGTATAGGGCAATGTATTATATATAACCAGAACAGTAACACTGGGGTAAAGAACTGTATATTTGCTGCTTGCCACTAATTTTTCACTTTCCAGATAAAACCAGGCACTCAGTAGTCTACTTTCAATACTTAATAGAAAAAGTGACCTGAAGTGAGGATTACCTCACTCTTATCTCTGGATTAATTATCCAGTTCAGCTAAATCCAGGACCTTTTTTTTTGTGAGGGAGGAGATACCAACCAATCAGAGAAAATGGGAAAAATTAGGGAGTTTTGTACTTCTTAAAGCAATCATTGTTAGATAAAGAAACTTCTTCAAGAAGGAGATTAGAAATTCTGCGACAGGATTAGTGTCCTGGATGTTAATGGGTACACACTGCACAGTGAGCAAAAAAAGGCACTTTTGTTATAAAAGAAAAGAAGGAAGAAACAGTTCATAAAGTTTGCCATGATGATAAACATTTTTATTTGTGTGTTTGGCTGTATTCAATCCCTCTCTCCCCAACAAGAGTTCATATTAGCTGTGATTTATATTTCTTGATGGTATCTTTATGATGTTACTTGATTTAAGGGTAATCATTCCTCTTTTTGTTTTATTAGTCTATTTTTTTAACCTGACCATTTGTCCAGGACACACCAGGGCTATGTTTCCACTAAGTCTTTTCTCCTACTTTCCCCAATTTTGCTGCCACTGGTTCAGCTCTATCAGTGGTAGCACTACTCAGAACAAGGATAAGATTTTCAAAAAACACTGAAGTGGTTTAAGAGCCTAAATCCCATTTTTAAAAGTGACTTAGGCACTACAAACCTAAGTCAACCTAATACATACAGTGACTCCAGTATTTACTAAGGTGGTGCATGTCCACACTACCCTCCTTGGGTCGGTCATGCATGTCCTCACCAGGAGTGCTTCCACTGACCTAAGAGGGCTACTCTGGGGAACTGAGATCCTGGTCTCTCAACTCTGCTGGCAGCTTCCTGCCAGGAGACTGGCTGCCCCACAGGCTCCTGGATCCCAGTGGGCTACCCCCGCCTCCTCCGCCCCCAGGGCTCCTCACGGGGGGCCACGGAGAAGTCACCTGCCCAGGGCTTCTCATCCCTCCCCACTCCTCGCTGGGAGCTGGGGTGAAGCTGCCTGGGGCTTCTCAACCACAGGGAGAGTGGTCCAGCTGCCCTGGCCTCCACCCACTCCCCACCTGGAACCTGGCAGCCTTGTCTATTGCACAGCTCACCGAGCTTCTCACCCCAGCTCCCAGCCAGGCGCAAGCAGGGGGAAGCCCTCTGGCCTTCTTGCCCTAGCCCCCAGTCAGGAGCATGGTCCAGCCACCCAGCTCTTCAGGGGAACGGGGGCAGCTGGGCTCTAGCTGCCTGGCTTTCCTGCCAATTTCACTGCTCCTGCATGACCCTAACTACACCAACATAAACCTTATGCATCTCGTGGAGGTGGAGTTATGATGTTGGTGTACTAGGGTGGGAGGAGGACTGTAGTGTAGACACTGACATAAATAGGTTGACATAAACTGCCTGATGTCAACCTAACTGTGTGGTGTAGAGCAGCCATTAGTCTGATTGAAAGTCAATGGAACATAAGCTGTAAGACTCAGGTCCTCAAAGGTATTTAGGCACCTAACTCCCAGGCTCCTTAATATCTTTGAGAATTTGGTCCTAAGTGCCTAAATCCTTTTTGAAAATGGGACTTAAGCTCTTTTGAAAATTTAACCCCAAGTGTAAAGAGCATTGTGGTAAAAACCCCAGCATCTTGTCTGCAACAGTATTCCCATCATTGTTTCCACTGAACTGATGCTAGCACCAGTGGGAAGTTCTGGGGTAAAGGCCTAATTTGGACAAGACGAGCTGGTCTAGAAAGCATTGGTAATAATGTCACAGAAAGTGCAGGGCCTGATTTTCTTCCCCTTATACTGGAGTAAATTAGGCATAATACCACTGAAGTCAAAGGACTTACACCCAAAGACAATCAGGCTTGAGCTGCAGACAAGGCTTAGGTATCCAGACTCCTCTTGGTATACATGGATAAATGCCATAAACTTTAAAGACCTAAGTCCTTGTCCCACTTCAGTCAATGGTAACACTCTTATAACTGTACATTCTGGGGTCATCATTATTTAATTAGAAGTGAATGTATACAGTAGGGTTGTAAAAACAGCCTCTGGTTCCTCACTGTGTTGAGTCTTGTGCAGTCATTTACATCAATACAAAACGAGTATAAAGTGTGCGGAAAGCAGTGCAAAGTGAGTGTAAAACACTACCATTATGATTCTGTAGCGGTCTACACCCACTTTGCACTGGCCAAATGACTGCAGAAGGTCCAGGTCAACAGAGAACCAGGCACAGAATTCCTTAACTAAGAGAGTCTCTTTCTTTATTGTTACACATACACTCTGGGCCACAGCCTCCGCTTGTGTGACTTAGCATACCTTCATTGGCTTCAGTAGTACTTTGATTTACATCAGCTGAGGATGTGACTCACACAGTGGGGTACAGCACTGCTATACGAGAGGGGACACTCAAGGATATCAGCTAGAAATCTCACTGCCAAATCGAAGGGAAGTTTGAGCTGATTGCTGCGCCTCTGATGGAATAGCGAATCCCGCTTTTCTATGATGTCATATGGCATCATGCATAGAAAGTGTTCCTTAACCTGTAATTCCTTAAAAGTAATGTTTCAAAAAGAAACCTCATCCAAAAAATCAACCAAATTGCTCAGAAAGAATTATTGCTAGAAAGTTTTATTGTCAGGTTTTATTTGGTTATGTTCTCTCTCACATCCTGTACTACTTGTTGCACAGTGTTGTCTGTTATCTGATACTGGCGTGTGTGTGGGGAGAGGGGCAGGGGTTAATCTAGTAAACAAAGGCCTGGTCTACACTGGAAAAATAAGTCAGTTTAACTATGTTGGTCAGGGGTGTGAAAAAATCACACCTTGAGCGATGGCATTAGCCTACCTAAGTCTCTATGTAGACAGCGCTAGGTCGACAGAAGAATTCTTCCATTGAGTTAACTACTGCCTCTTGGGGAGATGGATTACCTCACCAATGGACACCACCTCCCATCAGAGTAGGTAGCATCTACACTGAAGCGCTACAGCAACTCAACTACAGCAGCACAGCTGTGCCACTGTAGCATTTTAAGTGTGGACATGCCCAAATGAGTAATAAGATCAAGTGGCTGGAAGCTGACATCAGCGGAGCTCGAACTGGAAATAAGACACATTTTTAACAGCAAAAATAACTGCCCATTAGCACAAATTGCTAGAAGATGAAGTAAATTCTCCATCATTTGGAGTCTTTAAAACAAGATGTGAGGTCTTTCTGAAATGGATGCTCTTGTTCAACCAAAGGTGTTGGCCTTGATGCAGGACTTCTGGCATGAAATTCTATGGCATGTTTCATACCAGAGGTCAGACTAGATGGTAATCTCGTCTGGCCTTATAACCGATGAAACCATGTTGCTATTTTATATTAATCAATTCCCACAACCTCCTTCTCATTATCACTTCATTCCTTTGAACTATCCAATCACCATATTGTTAATAATCCATGTCTTTTTCTTGTTACAGGTTTTTCAGATTATATCTATAACACATTGTAATGATTCTTTCAGAAAGGGCTTGTTTGCCTAGTATCAAGACTCCTCATTAGTGCAGCCTTTGATCTGTGGCACCCACAGCATGAGGAGGTGAGGGGGGGAGTATTATTATTGTATGAAAATTTTCACAATAAGAGGTGTCAAGTGTCCAGTCGAATGCACACAGAAAACAATTACAAAAATAAAAACTAGTCACAGCCGTAACAGAGGGTTTCTCTATCCATTACTGGTACTTAGGAGAAAAACTGTAAAAGTTTTTCTCAGCACTGTTCAAAATTACTGGGCCAGACTCTCAGCTGGTGTAAAGTCACTGGTAGTAGAAGAGGGCATTGATCTTCACTCGAGATATTCAGCTAAAAGAAAAGTGCAGATGGGGAAAGAGTAAATATCCTAGTAAAAACTGAAGCAGCTTGATAATCAAATCCAAAAGGCCTAACTCTGCAGCCCTTAATCTGCAGAACTTCTATTAACCATACTGCACAACAAAGCTTCCATCAATTCCATTGAGAGTAGTTTGAATAAGGAATGCAACATTTGGCTCAGTATTTTTAATGGAGACAGGACTCCTCTGATGAAAGCATAAACTTTTTTTTGGAGGGGAGAGGGAGGATTGTGGGGAGGGGACGACCCTCAATGCTTATCACCATTTTCTATACTCCTCCCATTTAGCAATATGAAGGATTGGGTGGTTCTGATGTCTATTCATGCCCCCACATTGAGAAATCTTGCATCTAGCCCAACAAGCTGAGCTTTCTGCTCCTTTAGGTTTCTTTTTTTAACCAATATGATCCTTTCAATTTAGCCCAGGAATTTTTCTTTCCAGGTTTAAAAAGTTGGGAATTCTAATAGGTTGTGAACCTTCCAAACCCAAAAGATAGGTCTAAGACGTTTGCAAAACCTCAAAACTCCACAAACTCCCTTGACTGAACACTGATTTCAAAACAAGGGCCATCTTCTGTCCTCAAAGAACCCCCTACTTTTGTAGAAAGGTATCCATGAAAAAAATGAAATCATGTATCATATTGGGGTGTCACAAGCTAAATCAGGTCCACCATCTTCCAACTAATATTTCTCACCAGTTCTGGATGCTGAATGTGGAGAACTGGATGGCTCAGGGAATTTGAAGTCTCGTATTTCTAGATCTCTGGCTAAACTCCCATCCAGATGTGAAATTCTGGCCACATTCAAGTCAATGGCAACAAGTCTGACTCAAATGGGGCCAGAACTTCAGTCTAAGTATATGATGATCTTAAATTATTGACAGTTGTTTGGTGGCCTATACCAAATGACTTAGAGCACTACTGTGGTAGCATCTAAAGTTGCTACCTTAGCAACTTAGGCTATGTCTACACTATTCACTCTTTACTTGTATAGAAATACCTGTATGTTAAAGCAAAGTGCACCTAGTGTGGCCGTAACTATACCGGCAAATCTACACTTTTTACTGGTATAGCTCCTTCCATAACTCTTCAACAAAACTTAAAGTACCTATGTCCCTAGAAGTGCAGTTCTGCCAATATAACTGTGCCTACATTAGGTGCTTGTGCCAGCACAGTTATGTCACTTAGAGATCACATTCTTCACTGACATAGTTGTGTTGGAAATGGCCTGAAGTGTCGACACAGCCCTCATAACATTACCCCATTATTCACAGTATTTTTAAATGTTCACTATAGTTAGTATAGTATAGTGAACTTTCAAAGTTCATTCTGATTTAAAGGTGTATTTAGAATCTGAGCACTCAAAATGGAGTGAACTTGAACTGCACCCACTGTACTGAGCATTGAGAGCATCACAAATAGTACAGTGTCATTATTTACCTACAAAGGCAAAGCTGTAAAGGTTTTATGGGCAACCATTGTAGCTGTTTAGGCCTGGCCAAAGGCCCATTGCAGTCAATGGGAATCTTTGACCTATCAGAACTGCCGCTAAAGGCCTTCCTTCCTAGCAATTTCAGCAGAGAGACTGAGGAAATGAACCAGAATGGAAAATGAGCCCCTCTCTCTCTGTTCCACAGAGACTGTCGCTCCAGGTCAGGTTGAGGCAAGGTGATAATGGGGACTTTTTCACTGCTGATGCATCTCCTCTGTGGTTACAGGAGTTAGGTTTCCAAGGCAGTCAATCATACACATTTCATGAGCACTCAATTCACCTTTTCAACTCTGAAAAGGAAGTTTGCTTTCATGGCAAAAAGGTCAGCAGCTATCTGATGTGAAAGTTATTTTTTACTTGCAATGTTGTTGCTGTTGGAAAAATGCTACAAGGAATACATTTACTGTTGGAATGGTATTATCTAGATTCTGTAATGTTCATATGCTTGAAATTTCAATGAAGGAGCCACAAAGCAGCCGTGTGTTTGCAATAATCACATGGCAATATTTTACAGAAATAATTGATGATGGGTTAATATTGCTTTTAAATGTTCTAAAGATCACATTAGGAGGCAGGAATCATATTATAAATCAATCAGAAAAATGTTTTCTCTCTGAAGAATTATTAATATAAAAGCAAACATCTTTGGGGAAGCTAATAATATGTTACCTTGACATAATTTTAGAAGTCCCGGAAATGAAGATATTTTAGAAAAGGGAAATATAAGTATTTCCAATATGGAGACACTTGCCTTTTGTAAGTGTTATATAATAAGTGAAGATCCTATCATCCCCCTAAAGTGTGGCAGTATTTTCCATCAGGCTAGCTCAAGCTGCTTCTATCCTGGCAAAGGGTCTATGGATGTCAGAGGAGATGCTGGTTCTTTGCTTGTTGTTTACACCACAGCCACACTCTGGTCTCCATCAGCCTGTCTTACTACTAGCCAAGTGACCTCAACATACCTCCAAGTCCCAAATTCCCCCAAAACCATCTGCTCTGAAATGTCCATCCCTCTCCAGGACCACTCAGAGACAGAATACGGTTCAGCTGTTCCTTTGAAGAGACAATACCCAGCAGCTTGCCACATTAACTGGAGTTCACAATTACTTCAATTCAAAAACAGCACTGGGTTGGTTTAGATTCAGATAAAACCAGTTTATTAACAACAGGACATAAGTGAACTGATGCCAAGTAAAAGAAATAATGTGACAGACACATCTAAAAGTCTGAAACTGAATCTAGCAAGGTATGGTCTTTGTTTAAGATGGTTTCTTTCACCAATTATTCTTTGTCCAGCATGATTAACTCTTCCTCAGTCCGAATTTTTCACATAAGTACAAAGTGCTGGTTTCTCTTGTCATCTTATATGAAAGATAAAAATGGATTCTCTCTATGTCCCTCATGTTCCTAAAGAATTGTCTTTGTTCTCAAAGTTTGAAAGGCCTCCTGGAGATTCAGCCTCCTGTGTTTCTCAATGGTGCAGGAGCCATGTTAATTCTCTGTTTCTTGAGTTCAGGTTCAAGACAACACCTGCTGCTTTGCAGGATAGCTTTGTTTATGTTTATGTAAATTGAGGTAAATGCACATTCCTTTGTCTAGGATGGACCTGTTTATCACCTTTACCTAGGCTATGCTGTCTTTCTTAAGCATGTTCTAGTAACATTATGCAGAGAGAACTCATAACTTCACATAAAAGATTATCACATGCATTTTATAATGATATTAATGGTCATTAATTTTCAAATGATGCCTTACAAAGCATAATTTGTACACGTCATTGAGGTAGCATATAGGGTGTGAATAAAGGGGTGCTTAGGAGCTCACAGTGGTTGCCGAAGGAGATGGTTGCTGGCTATACTGTTTGCACACCAACTGGGACTCCAAAATCTTCCAGCTGAGTAAACCAGCAGCTTTCCAGCTCTTAGTGGTGTCAAGGGGATGGAGCAAACTGACGGCTTGATCCACAAATCAATCTAGCGAGAGAACACTGGTGTGCTTGTTATACACTGGTGTACATGTGAGGCAGCTGATCCATGTGTGCAGCATACCAAAGGCCAAATGCTAGGAGTAGTTTAAGAGCCAATTCCTTTGACAGACACATCACAGATTAGATGTCTATTTTCCTTCTTGTTCTCATTATATCATCTCTTTGTTTGCAGTGTTTCTTCTCCTCCTCCATTCTATGGCAGCAATGGTGCATGCTAATAAGATCCTAATGCAGTACTGGCCTGTCAGCAGCAACATGCTGGAGGGGGATCTCAGGGGCTCTTAGAAACTCTTTGTTAAAATTCTGTAGGCACGCTGAGAAATGAGGAATTATTATTGGTAAGGTGCTGACTATATATTGGAGCTTTTTTTCCTGCCTCTGATGCAAATCTAGTCCTCTCTGGATATTGCTAAAATCATCCCTGCCAGAGATCTGGGGCTCAGAAAAATATTTCTGAAAAGCAAGGGTGGTTGTTTTTTGTTTGTTTGGTTTTGGGTTTTTTTGTCTTTGGAATAACCAGATTGTACCAAATGGGAAAAATTTTAGATCATCACCTAAGGGAAGGGTCTCATCCTTCTCTGACAAAGACTTCACCTCCAAATGTTAGTTATGTAAATTAAAGACTCTTATACCATCAATATGCTCACTATAGTTTTCAACAACAAAAGTTGAAATAAAGCAGAGTAAATGTTCTCTGGTTGTAAGCCAAGGGGTGTTGCTTCTCTTCTGGTAACTGGCTTACAGTAAACAGAAAGCATCTTCATTCAAATGGGGAAACAAATGAATAGACTCACCAGTCTCTAGCTCACCCTGTTTGCAGACACAGAGCCCACAAGTTTTACAAAAGGTTCAGAGGAAAAAATCTTTGGGATGTCCTTTGTTAATAGAGATAGCATACCAGTGATATGCCAATTCCTCAGTTGTTGTCTTCAGCACTTATCGATGTCACTAGGCAAATTCAGTTACTGATCATCGCTGGTTTTAATTGTCCCCGCAGTCACGTGCAATTGATAAGACTGCTATCTGGAACACACATCAATTTTCCTCTATCACTATCATAAAATGGCAATACAAAGCTTTTACCTGTAATGTTTGTTACTTTTTGTTCTTCATCAGAAGGACTAAGCTGGTGACATGCTCAGCATCCTTAAGAAGCACACCACAGCACAAAGTAAGCATTTCTCTAGGATCCAACTCCTATACATTCAGACAGCTCTATCAAGACCATGTGAATAGCACCTTCTGATTAACTCCCCGGTGTTATATTACCAACTGCACTGAACTAAGATGTCATTATAAAAATAACCTCAGAAGACATTCTTAACATTAACCTTGAAGTCTAGGAGTGTGTGACTTGTTCTAGGTAGGCGCTCAAGAAAGACAATAGGGCACAAGAAGCCTTCCTCTACCTCTGCCCCGACAGAGGAACTAGTCACAATCATAGTCCTTGCACTTTGCAAGCCAGATCGTGATCAGACTTTTCAAATGAGCACAGCATAGAAGTGTGCAGTAAATGCCTCCTGCCTCCGTGAAGCCAGTGTAAGAGCTGATCACAACAGTATTTCCTAAGAGCAGGAAGATGGATCAAGGGCTTGTACTACCAAGAAAAGATAGAAGGCCAAAAGGAACAATCGGTACTATCCTAATGGAAAGTGTGCCCCACCGTGTACCCTGAGCAGCTCAGGCAAAGCCTGTGTCTACGGAGGAACCGTTCCTCCTATTGTACCCTCAGAAATGATGTGGTTCAACATTATTCCTTACACAGGGCTGTGTGGAAATTGCACAGTCTAGCCCCATCAATGGAAGGATTGTTTGAGACTAGTGCCTGCAGTGATGCCAGCCTCCCCACAGTCTCTTGTCCACTGCATCAGCTCAGTTCCAGAAGGCTGCTCTGAATTAACCCTCCAGAAGCAGCTATTGGATCAGTGAGCCTTTACACCCGCTCTGCTGCAGGGCTGTTGCTTTACAGCCACCATGGATATGCTAATTGCTCTAAACCTCAGCACTCCCCCATGAAACTCTTTGACTCACAAGTGTATTGTGTGCTTAAATGCCATGAAAAAAATGTAAAGCTACTCTACTCAAATCCCAGCAGGTTCCTCAGTGACTAAGCTCCACTAATTAGTAACAGCTGTTAATGAAGTGTGCAGGTACAAATCTAACCTCTCCAATTAATGCATATGAGATTCTTAGACTGTAGCAATATTTAAAGGGGAAAATGCGAAGGAAAAACAAGAATACAACCATTTAAAAGTCACAATTGTAGCAGAGACCCTGTTACTTTCTCCCAACCATAGAGATTTCAGTTCCCACTAAATATAATATTTATTTGTCTACGATTACTTTAAATCACAATTTTTGTTCTGTTTACCTGAGTTGGAAAACTGCCACTAATCATGAGTGAGAGTAGAAATGAACAGCCCACTCAGTGGAATTTAATAGGGTGCATCAATTCTTTCCAAGTAAGCTAAGGAAATAAACTGCTGATTTACTATTATTCAAAACTGGAACAGCCTTTTTAATTACTGGCTGAATGCATAATTATATGCTCAGAAAACATATAGCTTATACCACACCTGGCCTGCAAAAAAAAAAAAAAAAAAAAATTTGAAAAACTTATACCCAACATGACATCAACACACTGAAAACTCTGAAGGGTAGCAATTTCACCCATTTTCAGCCACACTGTGCATAGCTGTCTTCCTGGTAATGAATTAACACACACTAGCTTGTTTTCTCTTAATAATGGTTTAATCCTAGTTTGTTTTTAGCCATGAAAGAGGTTTCAGAGTCTTTGACTCAGTCTGACTTTCAGCATCATACTGCTGCATAGTATTATAACATTGTATATCAGATTACAAATACAGCATAAAATAAACCATTACCTGAACAGAGATAAAGGATTTGAGATTTTCATTCAACCATAATTATTATTCCGTTATAATTCATTATTGTCTATTATAGCCCCAATCCAGTAAAGCATTTAAGCAAATGCCTAAGTGATTTGCTGAACCAGGGCCTTTAGGTAGAAGCATCCAACTTGAACCTCACAGTTAGGTAAATCTTGTTGCCCTTACTCAGCTAAGTTGTCCCAATGATGTCAATGCAACTACTTTCATGAGTAAGGGATGCAGGATTAGCACCAGGTTTGAATACTCGAGGATAACGACAGCCTTACCTGACAAAAAACAAATCATTTAGTTAGCAGCATAGTATAATTTGCCAGGAACTATTGTCCTTGTACCTATTACTCCTGCATCCATTAGAAACATAGATAGTTGGGTTTGTGATGAGTGGGAGAAATGCATGGTAACTTTTCTGGTGCGAAGGCTGTGGATCTCTCGAGACACCTAGATAGACTTATATATAGTGCTGGGGAGGAGCTAGTGGTCGTGGTACATGTAGGTACCAATGACATAGGGAAGGATCAGAGAGAAGTCCTGGAGGCCAAATTTAGGCTGTTAGATATGAGACTGAAGTCCAGGATTTCCATGGTAGCATTCTCTGAAATGCTTCCAGTTCCACACGCAGGACCAGTTAGGCAGAACTGCAGAGTCTCAATGCATGGATGAGACGATGGTGTAGGGAGAAGGAGTTTAGATTTATTGGAAAGTGGAGAAAATTTTGGGATGAGGGAGCTTATACTAGAAGGATGGGCCCCCACCTAAACCAAAATGGAACCAGATTGCTGGCACTTGAAATTAAAAAGGTCATAGAGCAGTTTTTAAACTAAGGGCTGGGGGAAAGCTGACAGATGCGGAGGAGCACGTGGCTCAGCAAAGCTGTAACTAGGGATTCTTGCGCCCGAGGCCAGGGACAGGGGCGGCATGTCCAGCTCTTCAGTGGCGGGTTCCTCTTGGAGGGAAGGACCTGCCGCCGAATTGCCGCTGTTCTTTGGTGGCAATTTGGCGGCAGCTGCTTCCCTCCGAGGGGGTCTGAGGAACCCGCCGCCAAATTTCCGCCAAAGAGAAAGACGTGCTACCCCTCTCCCTTGCTGACGACCGGCGGCAATTCGGTGGTGGGTCCCTCAGTCCCTCTTGGAGGAAAGGACTTGCAGCCGAATTGCGGCCAAATAAGAGACTTTCTGCGCCCCTCATCTTCCACACCCGAGGCAAGTGTCTCACTCGCCTTGCCCTCGTTACAGCACTGTGGCTCAGACAGAGACATCCCTCTATTAATGGAGATTCTTTAAGTCCTAGAAGGAGGAGAGGATGGAAGATGATAAAATACAGGCAGGATCTAATGAGAAACAGTCAAATGAAAAAGAATCTCATTCAATTACATCATCTAATGGCAGACCGCTAAAAAGTGGCAATTTTTTAAGAGCTTATATACAAATGCTAGAAGTCTAAATAATAAGATAGGTCCACTAAAATACCTCTTATTAAATGAGGATATTGATATAATAGGCATCACAGAAACTTGGTGGAATGAGGCTAATCAATGGGACACTAATACCAGGGTACAAAATATATCTGACAAACAGAACAGGCCATGCTGGGGCAATGGCACTATATGTGAAAGAAAGCATAGAATCAAATGAAACAAACCGTGCCACAGAATCTCTATGGATAGTAATTCCATGCTCTAAGAATAAGAATATAGCAGAAGGGCTATATTACTGACCATTCGACCCGGATGGTGATAGTGACTGTGACAGGCTCAGGGAGATTAGAGATGCTATAACAATAAAAAACTCAATAATAACGGGGGATTTGAACTATCCTCATATTGACTGGATACATGTCACCTCAGAATGGGATGCAGAGATAAAGTTTCTTGATACCTTATATGACTCTCTTCTTGAAGCAGCTAGTCCTGGAACCCACAAGAGTAGAGGCAATTCTTGAGGTAGTCCTAAGTGGAGCACAGAATCTGGACCGCATGGTAATAGAGACCATAATATAATTAAATGTAATATCCCTGTGGCAGGGAAAACTCCACAGCAACCCAACATGGTAGCAGTTGAACAGAAATTAAAAAGCACCGTGCCAAAAGTGAAATCCCTGCAAGCGGCATGGAAACTTTTTCAAGACACCATAATAGATGCTCAACTTAAATGTGTACCCCAAATTAAAAAACATAGTAAGGGAACCAAAAAAGTTCCCCTGCAGCTAAAAAACAAAGTAAAAGAAGCGATGAGAGGCAAAAAGGCATCTTTTAAAAAGTGGAAGTTAAATCCTAATGAGGAAAATAGAAACATAAGAACATAAGAATGGCCGTACTGGGTCAGACGAAAGGTCCATCTAGCCCAGTATCCTGTCTGTCGACAATGGCCAATGCCAGGTGCCCCAGAAGGAGTGAACCTAACAAGTAATGATCAAGGGATCTCTCTCCTGCCATCCATCTCCACCCTCTGACAAACAGATGAATCAGCTTCTGTACCACACAACTGGAGGATAGCTAATGTGATGCCTATTTTTAAAAAAGGCTCCAGAGGTGATCCCAGCAATTACAGGCCAGTAAGCCTGACTTCAGTACTGGGCAAACTGGTTTAAACTAAGAACAAAATTGTCAGACAAACAGATGAACATAATTTACTAGGGAAGAGTCAACATGGTTTTTGTGAAGGGAAATCATGCCTCACTGATCTAGTAGAATTCTTTGATGAGGTCAACAGGAATGTGAACAAGGGGGATCCAGTGGATATAGTGTACTTAGATTTTTTTGACAAGATCCCTCACCAAAGGCTCTTAAGCAAAGTAAGCAGTCATGGGATAAAAGGGAAGGTCCTGTCATGGATCGGTAACTGGTTAAAAGATAGGAAACAAATGGTCAGTTTTCAGAATGGAGAGAGGTAAATAGTGGTGCCCCCCAGGGGTCTGTACTGTACTGGGACTAGTCCTATTCAACATATTCATGAATGATCTGGAAAAAGGGGTGAAGAGTGAGGTGGCAAAATTTGCAGATGATACAAAACTACTCAGGATAATTAAATCTAAAGCAGACCGCGAAGAGCTACAAAGGGATCTCACAAAACTTGGTGACTGGGCAACAAAATGGCAGATGAAATTCAATGTTGATCAATGCAAATTAATGCATATTGGAAAACATAATCCCAACTATACATATAAAATGATGGGGTCTAAATTAGCTGTTAGCACTCAAGAAAGAGATCTTGGGGTCATTGTGATTAGTTCCTGGAAACACCCACTTAATGTGCAGTGGCAGTCAAAAAAGCAAACAGAGGAATCATTAAGAAAGGGATAGAAAATATCATATTGCTTCTATATAAATCCATGGTACGCCTACATCTTAAATACTGCATGCAGTTCTGGTCGTCCATCTCAAAAAAAGATATACTGGAATCAGAAAAGGTTCAGAAAAGGGCAACAAAAATCATTAGGGGTATGGAACAGCTTTCATATGAGGAGAGATTAATAAGATTAGGACTTTTCCTCTTGGAAAAGAGATGGCTAAGAGGGGCTATTATAAAGGTCTATAAAATCATGACTGGTGTGAAGAAATTAAATTAGGAACTGTTATTTACCCCTTCTCATAACACAAGAACTAGGGGTCACCAAATGAAATTAATAGGCAGCAGGTTTAAAACAAATAAAAGGAAGTATTTCTTCACACATGCACTGTCAACCTGTGGAACTCTTTGCCATAGGATGTTGTGAAGGCCAAGACTATAACAAAAAAGAACTAGATACACTCATGGAGGATAAGTCCATCAATGCCCGTTAGCCAAGATGGGCAGAGATGGTGTCCCTGGCCTCTGTCTGCCGGAAGCTGGCAATGACAGGGGACGGATCACTTGATGACTACCTGTTCTGTTCATTCCCTCTGGGGCAGCTGGCATTGGCCACTGTCAGAAGACCAGATACTGAGCTAGATGGACCTTTGGTCTGACCCAGAATGGACATTCTTATGTTCTTATCCCTACTCCTTTCCACATATCAGCCTACATAGATCTAGCCTAGACCTTATCTCCACTAAGCACAGTAGTATGGAATTCCCCTGTGTGGAACTCCCTCATGCAAATGAAACCTGATGGCTTCACCAGTTTGGTCCTCTATTATCAGAAAAGCAGTTTACAGGTACAGATTAGCTGAGGGAATGGAGTGGCCAGAAGGAGAAATCCATTACATCGAGTGTTCTCCACAGAAAAACATTGAAAGCCTACACTACAAAGAGAAAGAAACAACACCTAAGAAAGCAAAAGGAATATCATCCACAGATAGCAGTTTAGGTGTAATATTAGAGAGCTTCTAGCACAGGCTGCAAGTGGCACTGTGATCTATGATCTTACATTATTTATCATATTTAGATCTATACATTAGCAGAGTTAAACCTCAATTTTACAATGTCAATGTCTTGTAAAATGAGGTACAGTGAAAACCTTCAGACGCATCAGATTTGCAGAAACAAAAACTAATTCCAGACAACATGGAAACTCAGATTATTTAGGATCCTAAAAGCTGGATTTCACCCTTTATTACTCCTGCCCCAATAACAAGGAGATAGGGGATCCAACACCAGCCACAAGTCATCACTTGGGCAAGCAATCCCATCATGCTGAGCACCTAGGCAGAGTGGGTGTGTCCATGCAAACGAGATCAGCTCCTGAAGTCCTTTTCCACAGCTCACCACTAGATGTCAGGGGAGAGCTCATTCAGAGTCTGATTACATCTAGGTAATAAGCAGTAGTGTGTGTACTTTTAACTTGAGCAGAATTCATGGCATGATAAGCACAAAAAGAAACTCCGGGGACTAATTGCTTCACTGCAGGGAACTGATGCTTCTTAAATTGCTTAGCACCTGGACTTTAAATCAGCCCCCACTCACTACTAATTAATGCTGATGCTCAGTTACACTTGGTAGCAAAACTACAGTTAGAAAGGGAGTGTTTTCAAATGCAGGCAGCATGTTGGCATTGGTGGTTTATTTAAAGAAACATGCTCACTATGGATTATTACTTTCAAGTGGCAAGTAGCTAAAATTTGGGCTACAGATGATTACACTGAAAATCAAATAGACAAATGCAGATAAAGGGTAACACAGGAAACTCTGTAAATATTTTTCCCCAACTTTGTTTTCACTATGTATTATGGATCTTATTATAGCTTGATTTTTCCATTATGATGACTAAGAGCAGGTGGCATTCCCACCCTATTTCAAATGACCTTATAAAGTGTGTGTCAACTTCAGATTTATCTCCTCTTTGGGGCTTTGCATACTCGGTATCTCAAATAGTAGTAAAAGGACATAATTAACCTCTCACACTTTCAAATTTTGCTAACGCAATAAACTTTTGGTCAGCTTCCCACGCAATGCCCCATCTGTTGATAATTTTAGAGTTTAAGGTGAAGTTACAGCAGAACCACAACTTCCAATATGGAACCCTCTTTCTTATTCAATGCATTCTCTCTGTGGTTATCTTTGAGTCCTATCAATGAGCTTTGATGACTGAACCTTGCTCTTTATTTGTACATTAAGCAAGTTAAATATGGAGGTCAATGGAGGAGAATAAATATAAACACATACATAATATTACACAGTCAGTTTGTTAGCTATAACTTTAGTAATGCTGGAAAAACATATGCAACTCTTAAGGTCTAGTTTTCAAAGGTGCTGAGCACCTGCAACCCCAACTGAAATCAATTAGAGCTGAGGTGCTCAGCAACCCTGAAAATCAGACACATAGTGACAGTAATTAAAGTGTGGATTCGGGGTGGAGGAGTTGTAAGGGGTCATAAACCCAGAAACAGACATTTTTTTTTTAAATCATGCTGGTCACTGAGAGGTGCCCTTTAAGCACAGTCTGACCAAAGTTGCTGTTCCCAGATTATGATAGACACCCCACCCTCACACATACTTTTCTCAGACCACTTTAAGCACTGTTTAATAGCAAGGAATATCTGAATGAGTCCTCCATCACCTGCTCACCAGAAAACTAAACCAAAGAGCAAACAGGACAGCAAATGTGTGAACAGGCTAGTTTCAATTGGATTATCCAGGATATGAAGCACTGACTAACTCAAAGTAAAATAGAGACAGATTATCAATCCAAATACTTAAATCTTCAGAGATTAATAATTACAAGGATGATTCAGAAAAGATAAATGTTGACAACTCTTTAGAAACAAGTACTGTACCAGCGTCATATAACCTCAAAAATAGGAAAGAGTCAAAAGATCAAGTGGGAGGAATATTCAATATGAATTAAATGAAAGGCACATCTCTATGCACAGAATAATGACTTAAATGAGTGTTTTTATCACACAAGCCAGTACATTGTGAAATATAAGTAGAGGAGGGCATAGGGAAGGAATTACATAGAGAAATAGAAGTCTATGGTTATGGGAAGGTTTGTGTGCTCCACTAAGTGTAAAAAAGGGGCCCCGGGGAATTATAAACCAGTCAGCCTACTTGGAAAGGTACCGAACACATTTTTAAACAATCTTTTGTAAGCACTTATAGGTTTTATGGGATTATAAGGAATAGCCAGCATGGATATGTCTAGAACAAGTCATGTCAAACCAGGCTAATTTCCTTCTTTGACAGGGTTATTGTCTAGTGTATAGCAGGGAACCAGTAAACATAATAAATCTTGATTTTTAGTAAGGCTTTTGACATAGCCCCACATGACATTCTCATAAGCAAACTAGGAAAATGTGGTCTAGATGAAATTACTATAAGTTGGGTGCACAAGTTGAAAGACCTTACTCAGCAAGTAGTTATCAATGGTTCACTGTCAGACTCGGAGGGCTAAATTAGCGGGGCTCTAGTGGGGGTCAGGCTTGTATCCAGTACTTCAATATTTTCATTGATGACTTGGATAATAGAGTGAAGAATATGCTTATAATATTTGCAGATGACACCAAGCAGGTAGGCAATGCAAGCACTTTGGAGGACAGGATTAGAATTCAAAATGTCTGTGACAAATTGGAGAATTGGCCTAAAGCCAACAAGATGAAATTCAATAAAGAAAAATGCAAAGTACTTCACGTAGGAAGGAAAAAAATAAAATGAATATCTACAAAATGGGGAATAACTGGATAAGTGGGAGTGCTGCTGAAAAGAATCTGGAAGGTATAGCAGTTCACAGATTGAATATGAGTCAAAAGCATGATCCAGTTGCAAAACAGGCTTGTCAAGGTTCCTTCCTCACTCTGAACTTTAGGGTGCAGATGTGGGGACCTGCATGGACACTTCTAAGCTTAATTACCAGCTTAGATCTGGTATCGCTGCCACCACCCCCAAGCACTACTTTTCTTCCCTGGGTAGTCTTGAGAGACTTCACCAATTTCCTGGCAAACACTGATCCAAACACCTTGGATCTTAAAACAAGGAGAAATTAACCATCCCTCTTCTTTCTCCCACCAATTCCTGGTGGATCCAGATCCAACCCCCTTGGATCTAAAAAACTAGGAAAAATCAATCAGGTATTAAGAAAAAAGGCTTTTAATTAAAGAAAAGAAAGGTAAAAGAAAACCCTATGGGAGAGATTAGCATACCAGCTACTCTCACAGACAACAGATTCAAAACACAGAGGATGTTCCCCTGGGCAAAAACTTTAATACACACAACAATACCCAAATTTGATAATTCCCTTAATGGTGCCAAGACAAGTTACAAAGAAAATAAACATAAACCTATTTATCCCTTTCTAAAACATACTACTCTGATAAAAGGCTGGTTCCTTGATCTTTTTCACTCCGGCTGAAACTGAGACTCTAAACAAAGGAAAACTTCCCTCCTTCCTTTTGAAACATCTTGTTCCCCCATTCATTCCTCTGGTCAGGTGTCAGCTAAGTTAGGTGAACTTCTTAACCCTTTACAGGTAAAAGAGGTATTAACCCTTAACTATCTGTTTATGACAAGGCTAATATCATTCTGGGGTATATTAACGGGGGTGTTAAATGTAAGATACAGGAAGTAATTGTCTTGACCTACTCAGCGCTAGTGAGACTTTAGCTTGAGTATTGTAACCAATTCTGAATGCCACACTTTGAGAAAGATGTGGACAAATTGGAGAGTCCAGAGGAGAGCAACAAAGATGACAAAAGGTTTAGAAAACTGGACCTATGAGGAAAGGTTAAAAAAACTGGGCATATTTAGTCCTGAGAAAAGAAGACTGAGGGGGACCAGAGAGCAGACTTCAAATATGCTAAGGGCTGTTATAAAGGGGATGGTGATCAACTGTTCTCCATGTCCACAGGTAAGACAAGAAGGAATGGGCTTAATCTGCAGCAAGGGAGATTTAGGTTAGATATTAGCAAAAGCTTTCTAACTATAGGCATAGTTCAACTCTGAAATAAGTTTCCAGAGGAGAATAGTAGAATTCCTATCACTGGAAGTTTTTAAAAACAGGTTGGACAAGCATTTGTCAGGCATGGTCTAGGTTTACTCAGTCCTGCCTCAATGCAGGGCGCTGGACTTGATGAGATCTCAAGTTTCCTTCCAGCCCTATGTTAGTAAAACTAATGTATGGTAAGAAACAGAAAAACAGAGAAAATCTTAGCATATAAAAAATAACTATTTTGACAAGTCTTTAGGGCATAAATCTGAGAGCTTAATAAATATGAGTTAAACAAAAGAACCCTGTGTGTAAGGAGCCTATATACAAGTAACACACACAAACAGCAAAAGATAATGAGCCTCTCTCATAGGGTCACCCATCTCAGAGCACCCACTTATAGCATGCAGTGGCTCTGCAAGTAACCCATCCTCAGTTTCCCCTGCTCAGAGCTCCTCAAGACTATTTCTCCAACACTCTTAGGCTAATACCTTCCATTTCACAGGGTAATTTATGAATATCACACCTCAAATCACAACACAAAGCTCAATACCATAATTGAAAAGGTTCAGGCTTCATCTTCTTCTGCGACTCCAGGATCTTTGTCAGTCTGAAGCATCCTTCAGACAGCTTTCGGGCTCACCTCCCGAGTCCCCTCCCACAGTTCAACAGTTCAAACAAAGCACTAATGCAAACAGCGTCCACCCCTCCCAGGCTTGATGAAAGGCTCACATTCCTGCTGGGCACTTCCCGTCTCCCTGCCCCTTGTATAGGACAGTGGTCACAGGGGTGCTCCCCTTGGCCTTCTCTTTGCTCCAAAGATGACTCCTCCCACTACTCAGGCCTCCTGGCTTTTGGCCTGTCTCTCTATTCCCAGACTCCCTTGCTCACACTCAGGCTGTGAGAGCTCCATGTTTGTGCACTTTCTGCCGCTTTCCTGACTAACTCTCAGGCTTAACTCACCCAGTCTCCTTCCCTCTAGGGCCCACGTGTCTTCTCTTAAGCCCAACAGGGATTGAGCTGACTAGTCACAGTTACACTCTTCCACAGGCACCAACTTTCAGCTTCCCCCGGGGGTGCTCCACCCCCGCTTGGCCCGGAGGCCATGCCCCCACTGTGATCCTTCCCCAAGATTCCACCTTCATTCTGCCTCTTCCCACTCCCATTCCACCTTTTCCCACCCCCGCTCTGTTCCCTCCCCCAAGCACATCCACCCTCGCTCTGCCTCTTCCTGCCCCCACTCCTTCTCCTCCTTCCCCCAGTCCCTTCTGTCCACCGTCAAACAGCTGATCAGCAGCGGTCAGGAAGGGGGAGGAGCTAATCGGTGGGTGGCTGGGTGGTGCTGAGCAGCCACTATTTTTTTTCCATGGGTGCTCTAGCCCCAGAGCACCCATGGAGTTGATGCCTATGCATTCTTCCCTCTTAACAGGCCAATTCCACCCTGCCAAATTAACGGAACAGCGTAATTTTTCAGTGATTCATCCCCTGTCGTCCAGTCCCAACTTCTGTCACTCACTCATCTATTTAAAATTTCCCTGACTTTTAAGGCAGTAAGTTGTGGAAATCTGAATAGCAATCACACATTCAGATGACCTTTATCTACGATATTGCAAGCTCACCAATGCTAAGTTTGAGTGTTAACAAGGACCACACGCATATGCTACGAACCTAGCTAAAAGTGTGCATCTCCAAGGATCAAACCCAGAGCCCACTGATCACATTGAGATTCTTTCTATTAATTTCCATGGGCTTTGGAGACGGCCCTAGACTTTAAAAATTATGGATTGGACATGTTCACTATGCAATTTTCATATGTTCTCAGTTAACTCAAACATTTGTTTCACTCTTTGCACTGTTCCTCCATGTGGGCTAATCACTGATTGATGCTAGCTTTCACACTTTCACCATTTTCACGATACCAAGTTAGGAAAAAAAAGCAACTTCGCATTTTTTTTCTAAATATGGGGAAACTGTAATTATTTTTCATTCAGACTTAACTCATAATGCGTCTGATCTAATGACCACTGAAGTCAATCAGCGGCTTTCCATTTGCTTCATAAGTATGTGACTGGCCCAAATTTTGCACAGGCTTTAGGACAAAAAAAAAGACTGAAAAAATTGAATCCTGCTTAGAAAGTTACATAGCGACAGGTGAGTGTTTTGGAGAGGTCGGATGGAGCAGAACAGAATTATAATGGAAACAATTTTGCAGCTATAACTATAAAACGTTAAGACATTTTGAACTGTTATACTTTTATTTCTCTGCAATTATTTCTTTTTTACAGGGAAGGCTCAAAAACCTCAAAAGCAGCAAGTAAACTAATAATGCCCCAAATGCTGAACACGAGGTGCAATGAGATGTAAAGTCAGGTATGTTCCTGTTCAGTGCACTTCCTGCCCTTTTTACTCAGTGTGCTGGACAGTAAGAATATAGTGCAGAGGGGGCCTAAAACTTACTTCCATCCAGTGCAGAAGACTACATCTACAATGAAATTTCCAAGAGCTGGCTAATTTGGAGTGTTTCACTCTTGGGGTGAACTGTAGACACCTGGGAAATGATTTCCAGAAGTTCCATGCACCCACAAATCCAACTGAAGTCAATAGGAGTTGCAGGTGCTTGGCTTCTCTGAAAATTGGGCCTAGGGTGTCTCAAGTTGAGCACCTAAAAGCAAAGGCAACCAATGGCCAAAACTAATGGCCATTTTAGACACTTTGGCTTTTAGCCTTTCTTGTGCCCATGCGTAAACTCCAAATTTTCACTCATTGCCGAATGGACCAAGGCTTGAATCTTTTGTTTCCCCAAATGTGCTAGTATCAGAATTAACCTATCATGGAGGTTTCTTTATTTTAAATCACAGGATCATGTGACCTGGCTTCAGTCAGTGCCTGGGCAGTCAATAGAATTTGGGATTACAGTGTATTAGCCTGTGCAGTGATCAAAGCTGTAAGACCATTTAAGTCAACCAAATGGATTTGTTTTGCCAGTCCAAGCTATACATGCACACGTGTCTATATATAAAACCATCTGTATATCTATCAGGGGCCACACACAATTTTATAATTTATAAAAATTATACACACACATTGAAAAATATATTGACATTGATTTGTTTATTTCTTTCATTTTTTTTCCTTTTACAGCCCATGCTGAGCTTGAAGAGATAACAAGGACTCAGTCACATTCACACCCTCAGCATAAAAGAGCCCAAAAAGAATAATTTAAGCTTCTCTTGAGTGAGATCATTTAATGAATCTTCTAGATGTTAAGAGGTTTTATATGCTTTTTAAAAAAAAATTATTTCCCAAATGCAGTGCCATGATATTGCCTCTGAGAGCTAAAAGATAAAGTGATACACATATGCTGAACACATGGATATGAAGGCAGTGGTTACCTTGGCAACAACAACCATGTAAAAGCCTTCCTTTGCTAAATTAGAACACTGAATATTGGAGAAAGTATATTTTTTCAGTCTTGCTTGCAAAATAAATTATTATATTTTATTCCCATATTTTCAGAATCTTAGCCTTGCTGTAGTTAATCCATGCTTGGTTTATCTCTAAGTTGTAAGTCACACCCAATCTTGTAGCACTGGTGTTCTATTGATTTCTTAATTCAACCTTTTTTTTTTCTCTAATCCAAATAAAGTTGCAAATGTATTTGGACAGAATGAGCTTCCCTCCATACTCTACTTTTTATAATTAATTATTATTGTTATTATTATTAATTATTCAAAGAGACCATACATTGCAATATATTTGAAAATAAACTTTACTGCCTTTGAAAGGTTTATTGGCAAAACACTCCTAAATATAAAGATGCATTTAACAGAAATATACTAGAGAGAGAGACATTTTAAAGCAATTATGGGTAAGATTTTCCAAAGCACCTAAGTGGATCAGGAGCAGAAATCCAAATCAAAGTCAGTTTGTGCTCCCAAGTCACTTAGGTGCTTTTGAATATCATACCCGACAACCTAGGGAAAAGTTTCTCCTCTCCTAACTCAACCACCTAGAGAGAATAAGGTAGCCCAGATAAGCATATAGGATGCAACTGGGGACAGAGTAAGTGGGGAAGAGAAGGATCCTTGATTCTACCCCTCTAGTGTTCTGGCCAGCAGGCCAGCCACAAAGAACAGGGAGTAGTCTACCGTTGGCCAAGGGCAGTAGCTAATTACTGCCCCGTTGGAGCAAGATGGGAACCAAGGAACAAATTTATGCCTCTTACAGTCACAGAAGTTATTCCCCATTGTGCTCCTGGAACAGTGTAACTATGAGTTGCCCCTTCCTCAGGGCAGATTTGAGGTTACTATATAGGCTTTAGAAACCAAGTACAGGCATCAATTCACTAAAATTTGTATTAATGCTTCCATTTTATGATCATGTAAATTACTTATGATAATCCTGCTTCTGTTTTGTATGGTATAAACAGCAGCTATGATAATCTCACATTATTTATGATGCTATCATTCATTCATAGACATGTTAAAGTACCATATTAGCATGTACGTTCTGGCCAGCTTTATTTGTTGATAGACAAAGGAATAACAGGGTTACATCTTTTAACTTAACTGCCAGATTTACATTTTTACCTTAATTGTTTATTGTATTGTAATTTGCTTTCATTATGTTCTACAGCATACCAAGTGTCTTGGGAGGGAGATGCATTATGAATACAATTATAGTATGCTAATTATTAATGATTATTAATAAGTTTTAGTCACAAAATCATAGTTACAGAATCATCCTAATTATGAGCTAGATAAGCCTGAGACATGTTTTAACTGCTTTGTTGTCTCATATCATAGCTAGAGAGACAGAGGGTCATCATGTCCAGCCATGGCTCTTAGACAACCCAAAGCCACACCAGTTAGGGGGCTTAAACATAAGGAAAAAACACACACCAATTTATAATGACCACTGCAATAATGAGCTGCAGGCAGATCCCCATGCAGCCCAGAGTATCTACTTTAGGGGTGGAGTGGGCAGGATGTAGCTAGCCCCCTCTAGCTTCATGGAGGTAACACGCAGGCCTGGGGAAGAGCTACATCCACAGATGTGTGGAAGGTGCACCTGCATGATGTCACAGCTCTTACATAAGAGAACCTCAGTGTGGGCAAGTGCCCATGGGAGGCCTATGTACAGGGAATGGGGTCATGGGAAAGGGGCCTCAGCAGAGAGAGTATTGCCTGTAATACACTTTGGTACCTTAGCAGAGTTGATGTTATCTGAGGTAGGTCTTGGTACCTCTGTGGAGATGGTGTTCCCTGTGTTCAGCCCACACTAGAGATGGCTCTAATAATCGGATTTTAGTGCAGTAAAGAAGATGTATTCTCTGATGAGGCCCTGCCACCTATGCAGGGAGGGAGGGTTGGTACTGGATTTCATTTTGAGGCCTCGATGCCTGAATAAAACAGGTGAAGCCTCTGAGCCTCCACCGATTTAAAGGGAACCATGCTCAGCAGTAACAGCTTGCCTGTCCCATATGCCTGCCTGTAGTGAGGCGGTGCAGTTCCCCACTGCCCCAGAGAGGGACGAGTCCTTCCAGAAGCCGGAGTGGGCGGAGCTAGGGAGCTCTGAGCCCACCCCTCAGAGGGTCAGGCACTGCCCTGGAAGTATAAAGGCTTAACCTCAAAACTTACTTGGGAGACAGCCACCAGGGAGGCCAGACTCCTCCGGCCTAGACCGTGACTGGGAAGCCCCCATGGCCCAAGGTGCACCCAACCTGCCCTGTGCCCGCTACCCAGAGGAGTTGCTGGGCCTGCCCCACCCCAGGTACCCGGAGGCAGGGCCGACTCCATCGTTTTTGCCACCTCAAGCAGCAAAAAGAAAAAAAAGCAAAAAAAAAAGCCGCAAGCGCAATCTGCAGCTCTACCGCCGCCGCTTCATTCTTTGGCAGCTGGTCCTTTGCTCTGAGAGGGAGTGGCTCTGGTCTGGCTGCAGCACTCCCAGAGACCATTTCAGTGTGTTGCAGCCAGGAGCCCCACTGACTCAGCAACGGGTCTTCTGCCTCTGCTAGGGCCCTGGGTTGGGATGCAGTGGAGTGGGAGGGCCTGCTTCCCCTCGCCACCCACCTCACGAGTGGCAGTCTCCCCCTCTCCCAGGCCTTTTGGAGGCCTGGGCTTATTGCTACTGTTTGTACTGCTACTGCTTAGCCCCTGCCTGAGGGCCTGAAAGCATGATTCATTGTGGCACCGCCCTGATCTAGGACCAGGGCTTACTCTACTTATTTTTGCTTCCATAAGAGCCACCAAGGGAGACTCCCATGGCCGGACTAATTCCCCTAAGACATCAACAGTGTGTAGTGAGTCGGTGTGGTCCCCTCCGCCCTGGAGAGGGACGAGCCCCCAGCTAACCTCTCTACACGGCAGTGTTGTTCATTCTTGATAAAGCTGCAGCCTTGTTTTCTCCCGTAAAACAAGTCTGTGTTGCTCACGCATGGAGTTCAGCTGGCAGCACACAATGCCATCAGATTTTGCGATACAAGCATAAAATTTGATGAATTGACTCTCTCCTACTTGTGTTGCCAAGATGTGTGTGAATGTACAGTCAGTATCAGTTTAAGACTTTCTCATTTCCAATTTTTCATCAGTTAGAAACTGTTTATAAATCTTGTTTTTTCAGTGTATTTACTTGATCAGATATACTATTATTATGCCATTAACCCAGAGTTAACCCTTTGTGACTACAAGGCTCAATTACTGTAATTTCCATCCAGCAGTGCTCATCTGCTGGTTGTGGATTGTGCAGAATGCAGCAACAAGTCTGCTGACACGTTTGAGCCACAGTAAGATATATTACACAGTATATATAGGTTGCTCTCATGCTGACGAAAGGAAGGTGTATAGGGCAACAAAATCTGAAAGCAACAGCTTATATCAAAATTTTAATAGTCTCTGTAGGTCAAAAGAAAATCCTGGGGGCTACTATAGAATGTCATTTACAACAACCAATGCAATTGAGACTAAGATGGAATTCCACACTCATCAGAATAATTAGTGCCAGCTTCCTGGTACAATTGTAAAAACAATGGCTGTTAATTCAGCCCTTCAGAGAATCTCTTCCTACCCCTACACTACACAGAAATGTTAAGTACATTAATAGCTGTTAGCTTTCACCAGCCTGCAAATCAGAAGTACCAATGTTTATATATACGATCAACATTTGATGTAATCATATGGTAGCAGAAAAAGCTGCCCAACCATAAAACTGAATACTGTTTGAGCTTTTTATTTATTTTGCACATGTACTGTGCTTTTCATCTAAGGATTTAATGTAGCTTTGCAACAAACCCCACTGTAACCTAGTTAAGTAGTATTAATACATTATAATTTGTTTATCCAAGGTCAAACAGCAAATTAGTGGTAGAGTTGAAAATACATCCCAGATTCTAGATTCCCTATTGTCATCATCATCATCAAAGCAAATCCCAAAGGGATATTGCTTCTTTGGAGATTGATCTCTGGCTAGGTTTTTAAGGTGGTCTAGCTGGATATTCAGTTTATGTCTATGACGGGTTGAATCACAGAACCTCCCTTGGAATTTGCCAAGTGATGTGCCAAGACCACTTCTGCCCCTGCTTTCCTGCCCCATCAGCTTAGGACTTCAGTGCCCTGCCTGGTTTGAGCCAGACTTGCTAGCCAGCTGCAAACTCAGACCCAGGTCTGAATAACGTCCTCTAACAGCTGTAGGCTTACCTGAAAGCAGCTAACAGAAGTGTTCTTGTCTTCAACACTCAGATGTTCAATTCCCAATGGGGTCTAAACCCAAATAAATCCGTTTTACCCTGTATAAAGGTTATACAGGGTAAACTCATAAATTGTTCGCCCTCTATAACGCTGATAGAGAGATATGCACAGCTGTTTGCCCACCCAGATATTAACATATACTCTGAGTTAATTAATAAGTAAAAAGTGATTTTATTAAATACAAAAAGTAGGATTTAAGTGGGTCCAAGTAGTAACAGAC
Source organism: Gopherus flavomarginatus (assembly GCF_025201925.1). Taxonomy (NCBI): domain Eukaryota; kingdom Metazoa; phylum Chordata; order Testudines; family Testudinidae; genus Gopherus; species Gopherus flavomarginatus. The sequence continues at coordinate 78,697,760 of NC_066622.1, read as the reverse complement.
AAAACAAAGTAAGTCACCAAGCAAAATAAAATAAAACATGCAAATCTATGTCTAATCAAACTAATACAGATAATCTCACCCTTAGAAATGCTTCAGTAATTTTTTCCCTCAAACTGGACACCTTCCAAGGCCTGGGCACAATTCTTTCCCCTGGTACAGCTCTTGTTCCAGCTTAAGTGGTAGCTATGTCCCTCTGGGTCCCCCCAACCCCTTCTCAATGGAAAAGCACTAGGTTAAAGATGGATTCTAATCATGTCACTGTAAGAGCCCAAGCCTTCATTCCTCCCAGCCTGACTCACAGGAAGGCTTGCCTGCAAACAGAGCCACCTACAGTCAATTGGCATGGTTGATGGGAGTCATCAAGATTCCCAATGACCATTAATGGCCCACACTTTGCATAATTACAATAGGCCCTCAGAGTTATATTTCGCATTTCTAGTTTCAGATACAAGAGTGATACATTTATACAAATAGGATGACCACACTCAGTAGATGATAAACTTTGTAATGATACTTTACAAGAGACCTTTTGCATGAAGCATATTCCAGTTACATTATATTCACTCATTAACATATTTTTATAAAATAATATAGTGTGCAACATCACAAGGTCCATCACTGACACTCTTTTCATGCCACTGAAGCTTGTGGTGATCACCAGCTGTGAAGCAGCACTCCTTGGTAAATGTGCTTTGGAATTCATTGGTCTTCCATCCTAATAATATATCGGTACTAAGAAAGACTCTGAAATCAAACCAGTGTTTATGGAGGGGGTTGCTGGGTTCAGCTTTGAATATCCTAATTTCTGATCTTGCTTCGCTTATAACTACTGAAGAACACTGAAGCTAATCCTCTTCTCCTTTTACATCCCCCATGGTACCTGAGAGGGGGAATTTATCTCCATTAATTGTACTTGCAGTAGTTTTTTAACACTTATTTTTATATTCAACTAATTTATTAGAAATGGCCTTAACTTTCTGTTTTCTACTTTTGTTGATGTTCCAATATTCTATTTAAGATTCTACATAATAATTTTCAACCTGTATTTATTTCATGAGCACATTCTTTTTGCCAGTTCCACAGAGAATAACTAGAAACATAATAGGTCAACAATTTCTATCAAAGAACAAAACACTATTCCTGAGTGAAAATATGAACAGGCCACTGTACTGTTCAAAAGGGCAGAGCAACACTAGAGACTATAAGAATGATTCTGGTCTCCTTTATACCAACATCATTCCAACTTCAGAACATTGCTTCTGGTTTACACTTCAGAAAGAGATGTTTTCCAGATAATATTGTTCTCATTCCATCTTTATTCCTTCACTGAAAAGAAATGGCATCTAAAGCTAGCCAGCCTAAATGACTCATAAAAGAGCCTTCTTTTAGGAAATTATTTAAATCCCCAGAATTGTTCCCTCGTGGCTTCCCGAACAAGTCTGCATTTATGCCATGCATCTATGGGCTTTGCTGTAGTCAGGGAGACTGCTCTGCCAAACCTGGGATTGGGTGTCTACACCCTACTGCAGTTTAATTAAAACTTATGTGCTTAATTGCTCCCCCAGTCCAGCCAGTCGAAGCATTCAGCATATGCATCCAGGACTAATTCAGTGTCGATATTTAGAGCCGGTTTAAAACTTTTCAACAGAACACTTTTCCATATGAAAACACAATTTCCTTGACACTGAATAAATGTTCAGGAATGTTTCCAATTTTGATGACATTTTTTATGAGAAAAACTTAAAGTAACTCATTTTGATTTTCTTGCTTATTTAAATAATGTCAAATCATTTCATTTATCTAATGTCAAAAGTTTTCTTTCCAACTTTGTTTTGATGCATTTTGTGTCACCTTTTATATTATATTAAATTATTAATTTTATATTCTATTTAATAGAATATAAAAAGTCTAAAAGAAACAGTTCAATGTTCTTGAAGCAAAAAATTTAATATCTAAGTGAAACCTTTTGATTGTTCTGAATCATAATTTTTCAGAATTTTCATTCTACAAGAAATTTTCTTCCAATTCAGATTTTTTTTTTCATTTTTCCTGTGGAATGGAAATTTCAGTTTTCAACCAGTTCAATTCATGTTACTTTGCAGTTCAGCTTTAAGGCAGAAAAGAGTAGGAAGAGAGCAAGTTAGCTGAACGGCTTGTGGTGTGTTCAGAAGTTATAACTACAAACACTATATATTCATTAACAGGCAAATGAGTGTCACTGATCTAGCAATTATCGGAGTCACATGTAGCATGTTTGCATATTGGAGGTTTCTACCTATCCTTTGTAATATATGCAATTTATTTGTAAGTGTGCATTTCATCTGCACATGGCCAAGCTAGTCTGTCTTTGCCTCATATCTGACACATGCTACTCATATGTCGGGGAGGGGGAGGGAAAGGGACAGGAGGGTGAGAGAGTTAGTTGTTTTTAAATAGTTATGCAAGAGGTTAACATAACAAATATCAGTTTTGCTTAGGTCATCTATACTCTGTCATTCTTTTGACTGCTGAAATCAGTCCCTACAATATTATTTAGTGCTTTGTCCAGCTTACTTTTACCAAGCAATGGGATTCCACCACTTTACATCTAGGAGGATTCTCTGGGATTCAGCGTAAATTTTCCCTTTTTTTAAAATTTCACCCCATTACTCCTAGCTCTACCCTATTGTGCTGCATTAATAATTCCACTGAACTGCTGGTGTTATGCCCCGCAGATATACATAGAGGATAATTTTCTATCTCCAGCCTAACAGTCATCTCTTGGCCACACTATATACATTGTATGTGTCATATTACATATCTGAGGCTCATTCTCCACTGCCTGGTACTTGGTGCATTTTGGCAGCATTCCAGGCAGTGTGGTCTAAAGGGCAGGGCAGAGATTCTCAGCCCTGCCTCTTACCTGCTGTATGACAGTGGGGAAATCACTTCATTATTCTGTTTCCTTTCTCACCTTTTGTCCCTCTTGTCTATTTAGATTATCAAGTCAGGGCAGGGACTGTATGTTACTATCTGTTTGTACCGCACCTAGCACAATGGGGGCCCAATCTCATTGCTGCTCCTGGAATATGAAGGATAGTAATTTGTCATTATTGTGCACCCACTTTACTCCTGTATAAATGACAACGCAAGGTTCAGGGCAGTGAAGAATTAGGCCATTTAGATATATACATAGCTCATATTGCACTCACTACATTCTTTAAAATAAGTACAATAGATTACTGTAGATGGTTAAAAAACACTCACAACACTGCTCCTTATCTAATCTCCCTCTGTAAGCCAACATGCTTACTTTAGATAATACATTATGAAAATGAATACTTTTTATTTCTTGGGTTTTTGTTTTCTTTTTGTTATACAGAAGATCTTCCCTATAGACCTCCCTTTGGTGCCAGTAAAGGGGATATTACTACCAAAATCACTTCAGCAGGCCACCCCTTAGGAGAATGCTTTCAAGACATTAGGATTCCAGCAGAATGAGAAAATATCAAGTAATCATAAAATTAAAAAGACCTATGAGTCTTAATGGGAAAACCTTGTAATTAATGTTTTAGTTCGATGGTAAATTCTTAATCTTACAAACAAGGTTTTAAGAGTTTAAGTATGTATAATTGATATTGCAATCTGGAGAGTGTATCAGATCTACTTAATCCCCACTTTTAGCCTTCTGCATTTTAAATAATTCAAGGACTTTGAAATGCCAGAGTACTTTCTTTGTGTTGTAAGACATCTCACTCCATGGGGCTTCCAGTTTAAGGTTCCCTCTATGTGTACGGCGACAAAATCTTTTATTTAAGTCTTAACATGAGCATAAAATAAAACTCCAAGTTTGACGCACAAACTCACACCCCATCCCACCCCCATCAGTGTACCTTTATCGCATTTGGACTAAATATTGCTCAGCTACATCTGCTGTTCCTGTGGGCATTGTGGCTGGACTCAAAGTTTTCAACAATGCATGGCTTCCATCTGTTTACACAAAAACTACAATGCACCTAGTGCTAGGCACATACAGTTTGACAGGTAAACCCAATTTCCATTTCAATGATTTTAACCTATAGGAGTATCCACCAAAGTCAGTAAATAGCAATCCCTGCCATGTGACATGGGTTAGCCTTTTGTAACCCTAACCCTAGTCACATGACTGGGCCCAGAAAATTAAGACCCGTCCTTTATCAGCACTCTTATGCAATACATTTAGCCAGTAACACAAATAAACACATTTATTTGTGTTACTGAAGCAACTAGAATGAGAAGTAGTGGGTTTTAGCCACGAAAGCTTATGCTCAGATAAATTTGTTAGTCTCTAAGGTGCCACAAGTACTCCTCGTTCTTTTTGCTGATACAGACTAACACAGCTACCACTCTGAAGCAACTAGAGGCCCCAACCAAGATCAAAGCCCCATAAGAACATAAGAATGGCCATACTGGGTCAGACCAAAGGTCCATCTAGCCCAGTATCTGTCTACCGACAATGGCCAATGCCAGGTGCCCCAGAGGGAGTGAACCTAATAGGCAATGATCAAGTGATCTCTCTTCTGCCATCCCTCTCCATCCTCTGACAAACAGAAGCTAGGGACACCATTCCTTACCCATCCTGGCTAATACCCATTGTATACATATTGTCAGAGAGAGTCCCTGCCTCAAAGACCTCACAGTGTAAACAGACAAGACAGACACAGGTGGGGAAGAATAGGAACTCAGGTATTCTGAATCCTAATCAGTGCTCCATCCACCAGAAACAGCAACACTCAGTTTGGACCTTTTCCTTCTAAACATGATCCATCTTGTGTTTAACTAAAACTACATGAGGCATTTAGAAATCATTTAGGCTCAGAGTCTATTATTCTTGCATGAAGGATCTAGAAGACAAAACAATATGTGAAGTAAATTAGTTTGGGAGATGCCTTGGATTTGCACTTTATATCAAGCAGAATAGAAACTGAAGTTAAATACTGGGGGGAGAAAGGGAAAAGAAAGAAAAAGGAGAAAGATACCAGATAAAGTCACTCGTATCATATTTTAGCAACTATGTGTAGCTGCTTGTTAGCAGAGATCTGCTTTCCAACAGCAAATAATAAAATTAAGCTTTTTGTGCTGTTAATGAAATGCAAATTAAAATTGGGTGCATATTAATGCAAAGAGTTGAATATCCATTTAATCAGATCCTCCCTGCAGGGCCCAATGATAAAAATGACAGAAGAATTGCATTACTAATTCTGGACTTGTCACTTCTCGTACATACTTACCTTGTAAACGAACCGTACTGTGGCACCTGGCTGCTGGGCTGAAGGTTTATGTTGATTAAGGCTACAGGAGCTTGTGGGGTAATCCACCAGGGATGAAGCTCAGTCTGGGAAGCCTGAAACTGGGGGGGGGGCATTAATGTAAATTGAATCATTTGGCTGCTGAGATGCTCAGGGGAAAAATAAAACATTCAAGAGCATTATAGGGGTACCCAACTTGTGGCCTAGTGATAGTAGTCTCTACTACTAGATAGCTGATCCAGGCCAAGGGCCTGAACTCTCTCTGTTAGATCAGCAAGGGATAGAAGTGCTGCCAAACTCATGTGAGAGTTGTATAATCTACCTTGTCTATCTTCCATCCTGGAACATCATTACTGAAACTCTGCCCCTTCCTGGGCCTCTCTGTTTCTTTACACCACTTTCTTCTGCTTCACTCCTAACCACACTGAGAGAAACTTTCCAAGAAATAAAAGGGCAAAGGCCTCTCTGATGTAGATTTTCTGTATTAATCCTCATGACAAGAGGGCCCTTAACCCTTTTAATAGATAAAATGTCATGTGGCAGGGGCAGAAAACAGAAACTCTGAGGAGTGATGCTATATTCTATTATACTGCCTCACATGGTGACAACCCAGCCGCATGAATTTTGATCTGTCATGACAGCTAAATGCATTCCCAATCTCTTAGTGCTGAGACTGTACATTTGCATTTCTTCCTAAGTCACAATAATGCAATTCTGTTCAGATCAGTACCAACAGCTGGACTGGCTTCTAAGGAAACTCCTCTTACACTGAAGTAGAATGAAAATCCCAAATTATTCTAGTTCATTATCATGGGGAAAATGGCTCTTCTGTTGGAGCAAATCCTACCTCCTTCATTTGCTTTCTTGGACTGGAACTGGTACAGTTTTGCTGAGCCAGTCTGGGCAGGTGCACAGCCCTAATACAGCACATCACTCTGCTCCTTGCATGGAGCCAGAGGACAAGCCTGAGCAGGACAGGGCAGCGTGGTTCAAAGAGGAGTGGAATGGAGAAGCAGTCTAAGGGTGAGATTGTCACCCCAGCTACACCCACTTTGCCACTTTGAGTGCCACAAAGTGGCTCTAAAAGCTGTGTATCTAGACAGAGAAGAATTTCCTCCAGGACAGGCACTGCTGACAACAGCTATATGGCTGTTTTTCAAGAACCCCCTCACGAGTCCTGGCTTAGAGGCCATGTCCCGGGCATGAGTGGTGTCCAGAAGTGGGGCCACACTATGTGTCACTGCAGAGATTCCAGACAGCAACTGGGGCAACTCCAGCAGACCACTGTAACTTAGATAGGCTCTCAAAGCTTTCTTAGTTATGCTGGGGGCCTCTCCAACACCGGCCGTATTCCAGGATCTGGAGGGTGCATAGGTGAGTTAAAGCCACTTTAGCACACTTGCCTGAGTGGAGTTCTGTGCTGCACCCATTAGGGTATGTCTACACAGTTGCTGGGATTGTAATTCCTAGTGAAGGTGGACATACGTGTGCTAACTCTGCTCGAGCTAGGGTGGTAAAAACAGCAGTGTGGCTGCAGCAGCAAGGCGGAGGCTCAGGCTAGCCACCAGCATACAATCCCACCTGGGTAGATACCGATGCTGCCATATCCATATTTCTATTTTTAGGTGCTAAGCTAGCAAGTGTGTGCCTATCTGCACTGGGAATTACAACTCACAGCTACTGGGAAGATTCAGCAAAGAACCTGACCACTGCAAAGGTTACTCCAACAATTAAGGTAGAGGAGTCTCTGCAGAAATGCACTGCTGCCACTCCAGAGTCTCAAGGATTGGGATCACCTAGGCAAAGGAGGTGTGTGTGTGTGTGCAAACACTGTCTTCTTGACCAGTTCATCACTAGATGCCGCAGAAGAGCTCATTCAGACACTGCTCACATAGACTGGTCAGGTCAGATCCTGACATGGTTGCTTTGTGATGCTCAGGGGGCACAAGGGAGCCTTACAGCTTGCCTAAGTGGCCAGCTGGGATTCCCATCCCTGATGATTTAGAACTGGCATAGGCATCTCTTCAACCTCACCTTTAAGAACTCCCAGCATAAGAGGCATGCCATGGTGGGAAGGAAACGATGTGTCACAAGTATACTGCACTCCGCTGATCTCAGGCTTCTAAAACAGTCTCTTAGACACCACTGCAGGCAGACATAAATTAGGGATATTAACCAGCCCAGGTCAATGGGCAAAAGGAGGGATTAGAGCCATCAGTATCTTGTTTGGGTCCCATGTATAGCACCCAAGACATTAGGATCAGATCACCATGAATTTGTTCCGTGAAAAAAAAAAAAGTTGCTATAAAAGGTTCCTTTCCAGGGCGGATCTAACATAAAGCATAAAACCTGGCATTTCCGAGTCATAATTCAGGCTGTAATTCATAGCATTGTGTCTAGTTAGTGCATAGAGGTGAAGCCAGCATCTCATACTCTTCCATGATTTCGATCACATTTCTGCAAATACTTCCCAGAGAGAACGCTGTGCAAATTAGAGATACAGTCAGCCCGGTTTTTAACTCTAACTCTCTACCCTTGCTTGAGTAGTTTAAGTGTAACATTTAATCTTACATAGACATACATTTTGTATCTGCATTTCATTGTGCTTTTGTGTGTGTGTGTGTTTTATTTATAGGTTACCTATTGTATCATACACATTTTAAAAAAACTCCTTAATTACAGGTCAGATAAATACATAATTACAGACCTTATGATGAATGTATTATTTACTCACTAAACTGTAATTACAATCTTTTCATGCAGTATATTATTTACTGGATTGTCCATAATGGTTTTTTTAGAGCTTAATGTGTGAAAACCTGTTTATAGTATTTTTTTTAGTTCAAGGGTCATTGATCAAATAGAGCATAACATCTTCCTAGAATGCATTCTTGTCTATCAGTTTCAGTTTTATGGTTCTGTGAGCCAGGATGATAAAAATCAGAATTTTTTAATCAGATTTTTTTCACTTACACTGGAAATTTTATTTAAATTAAATACATTTTTTTAAAAATAAGCCTATTTAAAATTAAATTTGAAATTAAGATAATCTATATTAAGGCCTAAATTTACCATAATCATTTAAGTTAATATCCTGCATAAAATTTTAGAGAATTAAAGGGTACTGCTTCAATAGTTATATACAGAATGAGTTATATACAGAAAACGTCTAACTTTTGTCAACTCAAGCTTTATAAATATGTCACAAGGTCATGTAGAGCATTAAGTATCTATATTTTTTTCAGTTTTTACAATGGACCAAATACTGATATATTTTCCCCCCAAATATCAATACTGTATTGGCAATTGCTGTTGTGCACAATAGCTTTTGTCTTAAGCACTTTGGGTGTCAGTTTTGCTAGCAGACCCAGAAAGAATAGTTTCTTCATCCATAAACAGGTTCGGTGCCTAACTCCTATTGATGTCAATGGGAATGTCACAGGGTTCCTTAACCGCTAGCTGCCTCCTCCTCGCCGCTCTCAGGATTACCTTTTTCCCGGTCTGACACTCACTTCTGCTGCTCTCTGCATGCACCTCTGCCTTTTCCCCCCATTTTCTGCAATTCCAGGTGCTGTCCCTTCGTGGCTTGGCCCTTCAGCCAGGTCACTATGTGTTTTCCCCCTTTCAGGGTATCAATGTCCCTCTGCACACACTGTCTCCAGCAGTCTTCCCATCCACTGCCCAGACTGTGCCACTTCTCTATTGGCTGGCAGGGGAATCCAGGCCCGTCCTCTGCTCATGGTTCCAGCTCAGGGATGCTTTAATCAGCAGCCAAGATCTACCCAGTTTTAAACCTTGCTGCCCTTTCCCTGCGTCTTTTCCTACCCCTCTCCCCAAGGTTTCCTTCCTTCCTTCCCTCTCTTACATCCAGAGAGGGTCTACAGGCTCCATCACTGCAGCCACCTTTCTGCTGCCAGCTTCCTGGCTCAATACAAGCCCGCCTGGCTCCATCAGGAGTGCTGGAACAGGGAGAGCCAGGGTCCATGGTCCCATCACTTTTTACCTGCCTTAAAGGCGAGTGAAATGGGGTAGGCAGAAGAGGGTGGAGAGGAGCGAGCAGGAGCAGGGCCTTGGGGGAAGAGGCAGTGTGAGGACAGGGTCATGGTTCAAATGCCATTATTCCCCCCACTTCTAGGGAGTTTCCGGTGCTCCTGGGCTCCATCATCATTTAGGACAGGCCTGTACAACATGCGGCCCGCGGAGCCTCACTGTGTGGCCTGTGGGGGGATTCTAAAACCCACACACACGACGCTCTGCGGGCAGCCCAGAGCCCTTTAAATCTCAGCAGCAGCTGGGAATCAAAGGGCTCTGGACTGCCTGCAGTGGCGGGGAGCCCAGAGCCCTTTAAATCCCAGCCGCAGCCGGGAGTCAAAGGGCTCTGGGCTTCCGGCAGCCACAGGGAGCCCAGAGCCCTTTAAATCCCAGCCGCGGCCAGGAGTCAGAGGGCTCTGGGCTGCTCGCAGCGGCGCGGAGCCCAGAGCCCTTTAAATCCCAGCCGCAGCAGGTAGTCAGAGGGCTCTGGGCTGCCCTGAGAGATTCCCAGCCACAGCTGGGATTTAAAGGGCTCAGAGCTCCCCACAGCTTCGGGCACCTCAGAGCCCTTTGAATCCTGGCCCGCGGCTCCGGCTGCCAGGACGCAGCTGGGATTTAAAGGGCTCAGGGCTTCTCGCAGCGACCAGTGGCTCAGAGCCCTTTGAATCCCCACCCGCAGCCGCTGATTGCCCCCTCCCCAGACCCCTGCTCCAACTGGACCCCCAACCCTATTTAAGCACCACTGGTCCTTGTCCCCTGATACCCCTCTCCCGAGACCCCTGCCCCTAACTTCCCCCCAGGACCCCACCTCCAATCTAAATGCCACTGCTCCTTGTCCCCCAATTGCCCCCTCCTGAGACCCCTGCCCCTAACTGCCCCTTGAGACCCCAGCCCCTATCTAAGCTTCCCTTCTCTTTGTCTCCAACTGCCCCCCAACTTTCCCCCAGGACCCCACCCCCTACCCATCCCCTGAAACTCCCATGCCTATCCAACTGCTGCCTGTCCCCTGACTGCCCCCCCGAACTTCCACCCCATCCAACCTCCCCTGCTCCCTGTCCCTTGACTGCCCCCCCAGAACCCTTACCCCTTCTCCAACTCCCAGCCCCCTTACTGTGCCACTCAGACCAGCATGTCTGGCTCTGTGCAGCTCCAGACATGTTGCTGCCATGCTCCCCTACGGAGCCCACAGCGGCCCCCACTCCCAGCCCCACTCCCAGATTTGAACACCTCAAAATCTGCCTTCCAGATTTGAACACCTCAAAATTCAGGAGTGCTCAAGCTCAGTTTGGGCAGCTGTTACTTCATTTCTCCCAAATCAAATATACTGATCCCCTGTAGAAAAGGTAGGATAAAATTGAGCAAGAAATGCTTATTAGGACTGGAATTGCTATTTTCAACAGCCATTGCCTTTTTGTTTGTTTAAAAGGAAGACAGTGATATTGCATTGGCAAATTCCCCATAGAAAGAAAGAGTGGAAGAAAAGAATAATAAAGGCACCTCAACTTTTCCTCATTTATGGAGGACAGTCTTAAAATATGCATCCAGATATCCTCCAATCACGCAAGCTGAAAATTGTTCCACTTTACTGCAGCTCTGTAACCATATGGGAACCAATCTTGTCTGTGTTTTGTGCACATTCAAAATTCCTGCTGAATGACCCACCCTGGGAGCGAGTTACCAGTGACCCAGGGCTGGGGCAGCAGGAGGTGGGGGGGGGCACTGGTGCAGGGGAGCCCAGGGCTGGGGCAGCAGCGGGATGGGGGGAGGGCACTGGTGGGGAAGCCCAGCATTGGGACAGCAGGGGGTGTGTGTGGGTGGCTGGGGGGGAGAGCCCAGGACTGGGGCAGCAGGAGGGTACAGGGGGAGCCCAGGGCTGGGACGGGGGGCAGCCAAATTTTTTTTTTGCTTGGGGCAGCAAAAAACCTAAAGCCGGCCCTGCCGAGTTCCCCCAGCCGCTGGAGCCCTGGGCCCTTTAATTTGACCCTGAGGGCTCCCAGCCACCTCTTCAACTGGGAGCCCCTGGTTGATTTTAAAATCAAGTATCACCTCCCCACCCCCAACCTTCCTGTTTGGCCCACAGCTGTTTTGGTGGGGCAGCGCTGGGGAAGGAGGGTTTGTTTCTGCAGGGCTGGGAGGCCCTGGGGTGGGGTGTTTCTGCAGGGCGGGAGGTTTCAACCCTCAGCTGTTTTCTTTGGAGTAATGTGCCCCTCGCTGCTTTACAAGTTGTGCTGGCCTGATTTAAGAGATTACTTAGGCTACCTAATTCCCCTCACTTGTGGCCATTTCTCAGCCTCATGAATCCCTTCTAAGCTAGTGTGGGGTTAGGCACCCAACTGACTCAACCCCTACTGAAATCCCCACCACGCTAATAGCTGTAGCTTTATGTGCCCAAATACCTCTGAAACTCTGGCCCATGGTGACCAGAAATAATCCATCAGTTCACTAACTAGAGTTACTCACTTTGTTTAATAAATCAGTTACTTTTAAATGCAAGGTATGTTTTGATAAACTTACTTTTTTCCTTTGTTTATGCAAGTTAGTTTTATTTAAATAAGAAAAATTGTAAAATGTTAGTTTTGTACATTTTTAACTGAATTCCAATTTGCATTGAAATGCAGCTTGACACAAATTGCTAATAAACAATCTAGTAAATAAGAAATGTGTCATTCACCATTTTAACATAATAAACAAAAGTGTAAAAATTAGAGCTAAGTGAAATTTTTTCAGTGATTAAAAAAATTTATTAAAATGCATTTTTCATGGCACTGAAACAATTAATGAATTTGGGTCAAATTTGGTGAACAGCTTTGTCCAAAAAAAGCAAAAATTTCAAGTAGTTTATTCAGAAAAACTAAACAAACCATGTGGAAATTTTTATTTTAATGAAAAGTCAAATGGAAATGACATTTTCTAAACAAAAAATGTCAAAAATGTTGTTTCAATTGAACACATGAAGAGTTTTGTTTCAATCCAAATGAGGTGGGCTTTTTGGGGGGCTGGGAGGGTGTGGGGGATCATTTCAATGAAAAAAAAATCTGTTTTGATTTGAAATAAACCTATTGGGGGGGGGAATAGGGTGTGGGGGCTCTTTTGTTCTGCCACCAAACCAAAAAAAAGCAATTATTATTCACTCATCTCTAGTAAAACTTAAGACTCTGAATAAATGTATGTTAAGCTACATAATTGCTTAAATGAATGTGTATACATACAGTATATCCTCCTGGTTAGCAAAAAATACCACCAAATTTAGTGCAAAGGCCATATTTGGTTGCTAGTCAACTTGTTTAAATGGTTAACAGCCAATGAGAGTGAACCTTTCTAAAGTACAAATGCAAAACAAGATTAAAAATCAATTATTTAAATCAAGGTTTCCTGCTTGTTAGTTTAAATTACTATTAAAATCAATGATTTAAATATATCCATCCTGGTGTGAACAAAGGAAAGTCTGTTTGAATTGTTACCAAAATATATACCACTCAATTATTTGATTGTTTTAAAATTAGGCCCTAAGTCAGCAAATAGTTATATTGGTGCTTACTTTGACACATAAGTAGTTCCATTGACTTGAATAGATAATTTCTCACCCTCTACCATTATATCTTTTTTAACTTTGTAATTATATCACGTAACCCTCTAAAGCATTGTAGGATACTGTTTGTGTAAGAGGCCCTATATGAAGTTGTATGGCAGCAAATTGATTTGTATAGTGGCCCTGCTATAATGCACTCAGATCTTAAATAACAGAGGCAACTGAGATGTGCTAAACAACCAATAGGAGATTTAGGGAAACATCCTATGTTTGTATCTAAAATACAGTTCTATCAAGACTTATGTATTCGATTTGGTAGAAGTCATTAGATAGTCTGTGATTATTATGGTCACAATGTGGTTAATTCAGTGGATATTCAGAATTCCAGCCTCATTTCCAACTATGATGCTTTTTCATTAAGCAGCTTATATTCCATTCAATTCATGTCACTAGGGAAGTGGCCCAATGACTACATCCATCTGTATCTCCCATTAGAACTAACCTTTATTTTCCCCTAACTGCCCATGCACACCTATCATAAGTGCCAATGTCTGGTCTCCTCAAATAATCCATCTCATATTAGCACAAACATATAGTCTCCCCACACTGCCCATGTATTAGCTGCTGAGAGTTATGCATATTCTCCCACAGTGCCCCTACATAAATCCCATTGAGACTAGTGCACATCTTCCTACATTGACCATAAGTATCACACTTTTTATGGGGAAGGTTTATCCAAACCAATCTGAAACTTAAAATAGAATCAGGTTCAATTTGCAAGGTGCACTAATGTGCTGATCTGTTTGTCCCTGGCTGATAGAAATTAAAGACTGGTTCTGCAGGGCGGGTGGGAGAGATAAGAACAGGCTCAAATATGAATCTAAACACTAGAATGTGAAAATAAGCCTACATTAAGATTTGGAATAGTTCAGAAAATACTCTCCTACTTTTTCCTTTAAGTCCTCCCTCCTCCAGCATTACCTCAATTATTGCTTCTATCTCACAAGTAAATAGTTCTGGTGCTCTCTGCTGGGCCAGCTGCTGTCTTCAGATCTCTCCTAGAAAAACTGCCTGGGGCAAATTACTAATAAGCAGGGGATACATTTATAATTTTTCCAGTATGAAAAAGGGAAAGTGGGTTTCTCCTTTAGTCCTTAGAAGTGGGGAACATTGGGTGGTTTGGGGTTTACAAAACTCTTAAGTCAATTTTGGTGTACTCAAAACCAAGGGACAGTACAACTCCAGGTCCCATTTTATCCAGACTTCCAGAGTTCTGAAAGAGGGATTTAAAAGAATGGTTGCAATTCTGTTCCATCTCCAACACTGACCAAGGAATAGTTAAATAGTGAGTAATGGAGATACAGAATACACTGAAAATGGCTTGAATTTCTGCCTAATTTCTCCACGACTCCATTTAAAGCTACAGCAGATGTTGTAAGTTAGCAATGCAACACATTTTTAAATGACATTGTTTAACCTTCATCTTTAATTATTTCGCCATTGCTCAGAAAAAGATACCTACAGTACAATCACTCGGTTCCTTTCACAATCATAATGTCTGCTGGAGGCCAACTGACAGGCTGATGTGACAGTCAGTGGTGTGTCTCTTTGAAGTTAATCAAACCAATACCTACACCCCAGAAATCGTGGGTTGAACTTCAAAAGAATTCAGAGAAAATCACAGGGTCCTGAGGGAGAAAAAATATGATGGATGACAAAGAGTGGTCCGGTTAGATAATTATGTAAATGGTAACAAAACTCTCTGTGAAACTCCAAGACTCTGAAGGGAGAACTATCATAAAAATGAATTAACTTGATCTGAAACACAAGTAATCATGAAATTTGCAGAGAGATCATGTCTTTTGCAATTTAATAAAAAGCAATGACCATTGCAGCTTATTTTCTCCATGTATTACCTTTTAAAAATTCACTGAACCATCTCTGAGTTACAAAGTTATAACTTCTCTATGTCACCTTTGGCCCATTTATCAGATGAGTGCAGTTACATGCCTGACCTCCCTCTCGTGTATCTAAGGACATTTACCAGATAGCCCACTAGCTCAATCCCATGATAATTCCCTCCTGTGGAAAAACTCATGACAAGGCTCAGGGAAGGAGGAAAAGTTTGAGGTTCCCCTCATGGTGTCTTCCTCAGATTATTCCAATGAGGACAGCAAAATTTTCCCTCTCCCCATGCCCACAGAATCTGCAGGGGGGTTGTCTTTAAGAGTCATGAAGATCTTGAGGGAACAGCTTAAGACACAGGGTCTCTTATGGGGAGGCCTGTGCCTCTGTAGTGATTCTGGAGTCCCTGTTCTCCTCACCTGGTCCTTTGAAGACTAGGAGCCATTGTAGCCATGCAACTCTCTGTCACAGCCAGGTTATGGTTAGTCAGACCTAACAGAGGCAGAATCCACAGTCATGAGCTTGGAGTCAAGAGTCATCTGGGCCTGGATACCATGAGGTCAGAAGCAGGAGATGCACTGGAGATCAAAACCACAAGTCAGGAACCAGAATTAGACTAGGTCAGGATACAAAGCAGGTGAGAAGCAGAAGACAACCCAGAGGTCAAGAACCACAAGTCAGATGCCAGGAGTCAAGCCTAGGGAGCAAGAGTAGTAGTGAGACACACAAGGCACACAGTCCAGAGCCCTGGTGTTCAAACAGCTTCTGGTTCCTGCTGCTGGTTTAAGTAGGGCCAGTGGGCCAAACAGCCACTCTGGGACTCCACAGTTGCACCCCAGGGATGGAGCCTCACATAGGGCTGGGCTTCACAGGTCTTGGGTAAGCTATTGCCAGCAGGCTGCAGGTGGAGAGTTGGAGTCATAGGCGGCAGGTTATATACATTTGTGGTGCTCGGGCACTAGCAATATTCAGGGCTGGGGGCCCTGCTCCAGCAATATTTGGAGCTGGGTCTCTCCCCTGGCCCTGCCTGGATCGGGCCCCGCCCCGCCGCGTCCCTGCCTGACAGAAAGCAGCATGGCACCTCTCCCCACCTGCTTCTGCTGCCGGAGTAGAACGGCTCAGGGCAGAACTGCTGTCTCCTGCCCCAGGGTCCTAGTGCCTACCATCCACTAATGGCAGGGCAGACTGCCCTTACCCTTCCCTTCCACCCTAGCCCTGAGCCTCTCCAATGCCCCAAACCCCTCAGCCCCAGCCAGAGCCCTCATCCCCCCACACCCTAATCCTCTGTCCCAGCCCTGAGCCCCCTCCTGCATCATGAACCCCTCATCCTCAGCCCCAACCCTCATCCCCCCACACCCTAATCCTCTGCCTCAGCTCTGAGCCCCCCACATCATGAACCCCTCATCCTCAGCCCCACATCCCTCACCCTACTCCCCAACCCTCTTCCCCAGCCCTGAGCCCCTTCCTGCATCATGAACCCCTCAGCCCCAACCCTCATCCCCTGCACTCTAATCCTCTGCTCCAGCCCTGAGCCCCTCCACATCATGAACCCCTCATCCTCAGCCCCAACCATCATTCCTCTGCACCCTAATCCTCTGCCCCAGCCCTGAGCCTCCTACTGCATCATGAACCCCTCATCCTCCGCCCTAACCCTCATGCCTCGCGCCCTAATCCTCTGCCCCAGCCCAGAGCCCCTTCCTGCATCATGAACCCCTCAGCCACAGCCAGAGCCCTCATCCCCCTGCACCCTAATCCTCTGCCCCAGCCCTGAGCCCCCCCACATCATGAACCCCTCATCCTCAGCCCCACAACCCTCATCCCACAACCCAATCCTCTGCCCTAGCCCTGAGCCCCCTCCTGCATCATGAACCTCTCATCCCCCAGCCCCAGCCAGAACCCTCATCCCCTCGCACCCTAATCCTCTGCCCCAGCCCTGAAACCCCCCACATCATGAACCCTTCATCCTCAGCCCCACAGCCCTCACCCCTGCACTCCCTCCTATCCTCAAACTCCCTCCCAAAGCGTGCACCCCCTTCCCTTTCCCACACACCCCTTCCCACCCCCAAATTCCCTCCCAGAGCCTGCACCCTCACCCCTTCCTATACCCCCACCCCCAGCCCAGAGCCTGCACCCAAATTCCCTCCCAAAGCCTGCACCCCTCACCCCCCCTGCACACCCAACCCCTGCCCCAGACCAGAACCTGCACCCAGCACCCAAACTCCATCCCAAAGCCTGTACCCTGCACCCCTCCTGCACCCTAATCCCCAGCCCAGGACCTGCACCCCAGACCTCCCCTCCCGAAACCCCCTCCCAGAGCCTTAGGCAGGTGGGGGCGGAGTTTGGGGGGGTGGAGTTGGCTGGCGGGTTCTGGGCACCACCAAAATTTCTACAAACTTGCCACCCATGGTTGGAGTGCAGCTGTGCCCATAGCCCAGGTTTGCGATGCATGGGTCATATTACTCCCCAGGCTTGGTCTTCTCCCAACACCCTTTTAAAGTGGTGCCAAACCACTGAGGTGCTCTGCAGGCTACATTAACATTCCCAACTATTTCTCAGTGTTGTGGGGGGAGGGCAAAGGGCTGGTCTACACCTTCCAAGAGGAACAGTGACACGGGCAAAGAAGGAGGTTTCAACACTGCCTCAGAATTCAATTGCTGTGTTAGCACCCAATCTAAGGAGCTCTTATTTTAATCCATTACTATCAGCTATTTGCTAGGCAGCAGATGGGCTGAGACCACTACTTATTAGGCTAACCATAGTCATGCTGCTATTGACCTGTGCTCCCCATGTGTCTGAGGGGGAGAGAGAGCTCAGTGGTTTGAGCATTGGCCTGCTAAACCCAGGGTTGTGAGTTGAATCCTTGAGGGGGCCACCTAGGGATGTGGGGCAAAATCAATACTTGGTCCAGTTAGTGAAGGCAGGGGGCTGGACTCAACTCAATGACCTTTCAGGGTCCCTTCCAGTTCTATGAGGTAGGTATATCTCCATATATTATTATTCTCTGTTGTATCCACTTGTTTTCCCTCCTCATATACTTAGATTGTGAGCCCTTTGGGGAAGGGACCATCTTTTCACTAAAAGAAATGTGTACAGTTTCTAGCAAAATAGCCCTCAACCTCTGAGTGGCGCCCTTTGAGCTGCAGCCATGCAAATAAATAATAGGAATTAATCATCCATGTACAGAATCTCCTCAGTGCATGGCTATCCATAAAGTGGTCAGGCCCACAGTGTGAAATCGTGTAAGGGAATTACTTGAACTATGAGAATCTGACTCCATGGCTTGTTAGCATCCTGCCCAACAAGCCACATACACAAAACAAAAAGCCTTGAAATAAAGCTAAGTTGCAGGATGGGGGTCAGTGGGAAGATAAATCACAATTTAATGACTAATCTGTCCTCTTTCTGTAAGCTGTAAATCTGGGAGAAAGATGAGGAAGGTTGTGGCACAAATGGTAAATCTCATAGTTTGTCACCGGCTCACAGGAAAGAAAATATTAAAACACAAATATGTCATATTAATAAAAAATGATTTTAGATGCTTACCATTCTTTTTAATGAATATTAATGAAATGATTTTAAAAAGAGGATATCGGCCTGTTAGCCTTCTGTTTAAAAATGAAGCAACTGACAGCAAATAATAAGAGCAGTTCGGGCTCCAGACACTTGGTCTCTATTCACCATGGGGAATTTGAATGGTTGTGGAAGCAAAGCTACTATAGCTACACAGAGTGAGGCCCAGTCCAATACTCACTGATCTCCATGAGATCTAGAACAAGCCCAGCTCTTTTTATCCACTTAGGCCCAGATCCAGATCTCAGTGAGTTCAACAGGAGCTGAGTCAGGTCACTAAGGAAAGAGAGACCCTTCAGTTTCAGGATGCATGGCTGTCCCAGTCAAGGAGTAGCTCTGGGAAAGTGACAATTCCTTCCCTGTTCCCTTCTTGCTCTGAAGGGAAAAACGTTGTGACATCCTTTCCCGTGAATATCTTACTACCCTCTTCACGCCTTCTTCCTTTCACTCCCTCTACTTGTTTTGAGACGGTATCAGATGCACAACCATTTCTCACCCCGCTGCCTAAACTTCTGTCAGCAAGGGTCCTACACAACCAGGCAGAGGAGTGGCTGAATTCCTCCCCCTTGCCTGGGCATAATCTTGCCTTAATAATCCAATAATGGATCTCCACAAAGGCCTGACCCTGATGTCTATAAGAGTGTTTTACCACTGGCTTCAATGGAAGCAGGAGCAGGCTCCAACAGCTTTATCATGCAAATACTAAAATATATAAGTAGCTTTACTCACATATGTAAAATTAATCTGCTAATTACATGTTTAGAAGGTCCAGCACATTGAAAGGATTTCCATTTCCATGCCATGTACTTCGATGTTTCAGATTTGTGACTGAAAATATACCAGGCACCACCCAACTATTCATGCTATTTTCATTTAAAATATTTTCTATTCAATAGATCAGCAGAATCAGTATTGATAACGACAGTTCCAGGAGGTATGTACATCTTCTGACTGGCTCCTAGCTGAACTAAAAACTCCTCCAAAAGTCCAGGTCCTCCTCCCATACCTAGGCAGTTGTCTTTCTGGCCTATTCCAAAAGCCAACCCTGAGCTTTACAGTTTTGTGAAGGAGCTTTGGCAGGTATTTTTGGCAGGCCTCTTGCTCTTGCTAAAAGAGCTTAAGAGAGAGTCAAATTCTTCAGACACCCAGAATATATATTCCTGACCTTGACAGAACGGGTGAAATGTCAGCAACCAAGAGAAAGTGGTGTCATAATCTTGGACAGTTTAGGCATCAAAAACAGCTTTACCTAGAGCCAGTACTGCTAAGGCTGTTTTGTTTTGGGTAGCCATATGCTCTTTTACGAGCACTTTAACAGCTTCAGTATGTCCATAGGAGGAACCCTGACCACAATCTTATAAAACAGCTATGCCCAGGCCAAGTATAGCCACAGAGATCCTGCAATTGTTACCTGATCCTATCACCTTCTTTTTCTTGGAAAACTTTGTTGTCCCTACAAAACATTGCTCTCATCTCTGACTCTAGACAATCAGATGGAAGGGAAGATGGTTTTGAATGTAATTGCCTTGTAATCTGTAGCTCTTGTTGGGTACTTGGTTTTGCAGCACATGCACCTGACATAACTAGGTTCAGTCACTGAAAAGCTTTGTGGAAGAAGAGATCTGAATAAAGAGAATGGACAACTGGTGCACAAGTGGTGAGAGATATTTTCAGGCAGTAAAGGGCCAGTGGAAACAGGCACAAAGGGCACAGTGGAAGACAACTACAAAGGGAGTGTTAGACAGATGGAGTGATGAGCACAAGAGGAAATGTGAGCAGTGGTGTTGACACCGTAGCAGCTGGTAGGGGAATATGGTAGCCCACCCTCTACTCCAGATTCTAATCCAGGAATCCTATACCTGGCCACTGTGGTCTGCTTTCTCTCAGACCCTGTTGCTCTTTCCCTGGACTCCTTCCTACAGCTTCTGGCTCCCTCACTTCTCTGGGTTTACCAGCTCAAACTTCCTCCTCCCAGGGAGTAACTGCAGACAACTGAACTCTGTAGCCTCAAACACATCTCCATAATCCCAAGGAGTGACTGTACCCCACTTCTCTTGCAGCCCATTTTCTGCTGTCAACTTACTGGCTTTTACTATCCCTGCCTGTTCCTCCCCACCTGGGCTCCATCTTCAATTAGTCCTTCAACCCCTGGCTCTTCCCTAGATGTAGCCTAGCCTAGCATATCCACCTTAGCTCACCTGGCCACCTTAACCTCACACCCCATCATAAAACCACTGACCAAGATTTAATAATGGTCCATCACAGTGGTGATATAATTTACCCATTAGGAGAGAGCTGGGATGGCTGTCACACCCTAATAAAATGTTATTTAATGGTAGCCAATATAACCACAAGTTGTCCAAAAAAAACCCAACCCAACATAACAGAACCTTTATTTAAACCAGAACTGGAATCATTACGGTAACATTAAATAGATGAATATACATAATAAAATAATTTATAATGGTTCAAATACATACACACACACACTAACTTAATACTAAGTTTACTTAAGTAAATATAACCTTCTAAATAAATATATCTGTATCTATCTCTGTATTCACAGGCTATTATTATTATCATCATCCGTTCCCAAAAAGTTCTTACTGGAAGCTGTCTAATGCCCAAGTCAGTTTTTGATCTTCAAGTGTCTCTCATGACTTCCTGAAAGGATGGCCTCAACTCCAATGATGTTTGCTTGAGAGGCTTCACGTTAGGCTAGACCTTCAGGATCTGAAGGACCTTTGGTTCTCCTGTTTTGAATCTCCAGGACCACATGAGTCAATGATAGAAGACAACCAGAACTGATGATCAGGAACAAACAGGAGTGTATGATCAGGAACACACCATCAAACATGGACTTGACTTGAACAGCCAGCTTTAAACCAAAGAGACCTTATTTTGCTGAAGCATCCAAATTGTTTAGCCTCAAAACAAGATAAAATTACCAACTTGGAGGTTCTCCAAAAATCAAATACCACAAGCATCAAGGCCATGCTGATAAAAGTCCACCTACGCTGGGCTGGACACATCCTTAGGATGCCTGAACATTGACTCTCCAGAAAAATTTTCTATGGAGAATTGGCACAAGGGCAACGGAAACCAGGCTGCCCCAGAAAGCACTACAAGGACAGCATCAAGAATAGTAGACACTTCAGTGCAATAAAACAAGATGATCTCAAGAAGGCTGCATTCAATAGATCAGCATGGTGACACACAACACTCAGAGCTTTTCAAACCTTTGAAGAGGACAGAAATAATCGACTGTTAGCTACAAGGGAAAAGCATCATACTACTGCTATTACTACCAAGTTGTTCACCAATTACTTTGTTGCTTGATCTGCTCACAAGCTTGCTCCTCACGCTTTGGACTTCAGAGTCACTCTAGAATCCACAAAAAGAGAGAGCATGAAAATGTTATCGTCAAACCGACAGACTATACAAAGTGAAAAAGTGTCTGTCCTGCTCAACCTCAGTCTTGCCACTTAGTCTTGGTTTCTCTCAGTCCCAGTTTCTTTCTTTTCCTCCCCGTTTCTCTCCATTTCTCTCTCTTAACTCTCTGCTGCCTTCCTCTGTTTCTCCACTGTCCCTCTCTTCTCCAGCTGACACTTCCGTTCCCCCTGAAGAGAAGGATCACCTCCTCTCACTTCCTCAGAAGGAGGGACTAACTCCTCATCACAGAAAAATTACAGTACATTCACCCTGAACACACCCTAAATTATATTGCCCCATACAGGATTGAGTCATTACACATTCATCTTTCCCACACAGGTAAGATTAATGTGAGGCTTTTGCTGTGGGGTGTAACCTCTTGAAAACTGAAGGTCCCACTCAGCAGATTAAAATACAGTCCTACGGTGTGGAAGGAGTCCCTTACTGAAGATTGCAAAGAATTTGGTAAGAAGGATGCATTTTGCACCCCTCCTTGCTTAGGTGTCTAGTTCTGTTAATAAATAGTCCACCATTGGCCTTGGTCATATGGTGAATTTATGAGGCTTGGCAGGACTGCTTTAATACCAAGGCTGTCATATTATATGCTAACAGCAAAACCAAAGTTTTAATCAGGCAATAAGCATTACCACAACCTGCTTCCATTGCATATTTGGCAGCCCTACAGAGGAGACTAGTTTTATGGCCTGGTATTACATTCCCAGAGCACATAGAACACACTTGCAGCAATACTGGCCCTTGGAAGGAAAAAGAAAGTGGTTAAGATATATAATGGGATAGCTCTTTAACTGGAGCAGCAGGTTATCCCACACTAGCTTCTAGGCAAAAGTATGTTCTGACAAGGTTGGCACTGTGTACGTTTACTACAGCCAGTTTGTCAAAACTGCATTTAACACAGGCCTCAAGAAAAATCAAATAATAAATCATAGTAATAATAATAATGGGTGAGATTTTCAAAGGAGTGGAAGTTGTCCAATTCTCACTGAAACTCAATGAGATTTGGGCACCTAACTCCCACAGGTTCTTAGATGATCCCAGCTAATGTACATTTACAAAAGCCTGATGTGACTGCTGAGAGTGTTGTGATGTCATAGCTTTCTGTACAGAGGTAACGCATACTGCCTTGTGTTCTGTAGAAACGTTGAAACTTCCAAGTTCCTTGTTCCCTACATAGCTTACTCTAGGTGCTGGCTCTTTTGGAATCTGGAGTGTCAGTCCAATTAGGTCTGGAGTCTTTATTTTATTATTATTTTGATAGAGGAAATACTTTGAATTATGGGTGGACGAGTAGGCAATGGAGCTGAAGTGTCATCCATTCCTTTAGCTGGCCAAAAAAACAGTTGTCAATGTTTTCCCATCACTAGTAGCTGTGAACCTGGAGTTCTTCTAGCTCTGTGCAGGATCTACATGCTTTAGCCTCTCTTTTCTGCTTAGATAGTTTAGAAACCGAGGCCGTTTTTGGTTTTTTTTTCAAAAATGGGAACATAGCATTAAACTCCTAGATCCATATTTAGGTACCATGGGTGAAATTTTCAAAAAGCACCTGTGGGGTTAGGTGTTGAAAAGTATTTAGGTACCTAAAGATGCACATAGGTGCCTACTGGGCTTTTCCACTGTATCTAACTCCCCTTGATGTCAAAGGGAGTTAGGCATCTAGGCACTTTGGAAAAATCTCACTAGGCACGTATTTGCTCCTTCATGTGCCTGAATACCTTAAAAGCCTGGCCCCAAGGGATATAGAAGAATATTTGAAAATTTTACCTCTAAATAAGTTTTTTTACCTGATTTCCAAAAGCGCTGATTGCCCATCTATTCTCACTGAGTTTAATGTGAAGCTGCTGGGAGCTCAGTGCTTTTGAAAATCAGGGCAATTAGTTAGATGCAGAAATATGAGCTCTTACTTTTGACAAACCTGGACAACTTTTACTCTTTTCAAAGAGGTTTCACAGTCCTGCTCAATACCCTGCCATCTTGTATACAAGAAAGGACAGCTTTCATTCTGGAGCATCTGGTCTGGCCAGGGCCACTCCGAATATTCAAAGGAAGTTAGGGGTGTTGGAAACTTCAGGTGAATTACACAGTGGCTCCTCAGACAAACCATTGCAATGGTAGTCAGAGCCCCTGGCTTAGTGCCCAGTTCCTCCCACCTGCAAAATTGCAAACATATACCTTAAATGAGTTAGGAAGCAGGAAGGGAGGGTTCACTACAGTGTATATGCTACATTATTTCCTTGCTTGATTGTCTTTGCACCCTTAAATCCACATCTCAAATTCCTTCCCTTATACTTGGCATGCAATTCAACACAGGGTTACTACCAGCAAGGAGTGAAAGCTTCTCTGAAGACTTCAGGAAATGCTCTGAATGCAGAACTGTGCCGATTTCCAGTAAGCTAACATCTGCTCCATCATGTAAAAAACAGACTTAACAAGACCAACCTCAATTCATTTTAAAGACTTGTTTGAAGATTCCATTTTAGACCCCATGTTGTAGATTTCACTTCCTTGACTACTTAACATGCACATTGGAGCCTCCAACACTGAGCCATATAGATTTGTCTTTGTCTTTTGTGTTAATTATTAGCTGCTGCAGAGCTGTCTCTGTGGGTGAACGCACACAGAAACAAAGGCGGCAAGGTTGTAAAACCTTTTATCTCTATCAGGGCACATTATTTGATAAGGTGCTAAGCTAATAGTAACGCATGTCAAATTGTGTTTAGACAGATCACTGTGCTGGGAATTGGAGGTTATATTTGCCTGTGGAAACCAGCACCTTTGGAGGAGCAAAGCGAAATTCATACCAATATTCACAGTGCTATGCAAACTGCAAACCCTCGCAAAGTGGTTATTTTACAAATGGCTCCGACTAGGATAATGAGGCTCTGTTATTTCATTTGTCTTGTGCCTACCCCTCTGAACTTCAATCATTCATATTCTCATAGAAGCAGTTAAAACAAGAAAGGGAATATGGTACAGTGAGCAATGTAATATGATGTCAAAAATGTACAATTTGCACATTCAAAAGTGGATTTGGGAGCCTTTAATTTTTGGATGATGCTGTAGTGCCTGACCTCAGGAAAATCAGGGACCTATAAGAGGTCTCAAGTTGGGCACCCAAATCTTTTGAAAATGTCAGAGCTTCAACAGAACCATATAATACGGGCAGGATATTGTGCATTGAGATACAATGCAAAGAAATCTAAAGTCATGTTAATGTGGACTATAGGGACAGAAATCAAAATTGAAGAAGAGAAACTGGAGAAGGTGGACAATTTTACGTATCTTGAAAGTACCCTCATCCAAGATGGTACTAGTTCCAAGGAAATAAGAAGAAGAATCAGGAAGGCAAATGCTGTATTTGGAAGACTCAAAAACATCTCCCTCACGATAAAACTGAATGTTTACAAAGCAATTGTTATCGCCATCACAACATACGGCAGTGAGACATGGCAATTTACCACGAAAGATACGCAAAAGCTGGATGCATTTCTTCGCAAATGTCTGAGAAGAACATTGGGAATAACATACAGAGATAGGAAGACGAATGAAGGAGTCAGAAAAATGACTGGACAAGGCACCATCTCACAAATAATCTACAAAAGAAGACATCAGTGGCTGGGACATGTGCTGAGAGTGGAAAAAGAACACTTTCCAAATACCACCCTTGAATGGAAGCCAGAAACTGCCAGAAGAAAGAGAGGAAGACCACGAATAACATGGACACTAACAGTTCTGAATGACATGAAGCACCTTAACATGAAACAGGAAGATTTGGAGAGAAGGGCAGTTGAGAGGCAAGGATGGCAAATGTGGGTAGCCTAATATGCATCAAAGCATGGGATTGACTAAGGTCTAAGGTAGGGATTGTGCTTGTCATTTCTAAACAAAAGAGTGTGGTAGATTTAAGAACACTCATTTATAACTTTCAAGGGGTTCATCCTGGCCATTATTGCTCTTGTTCCTTCTTACCTAATACAACTGCACTAAGTGCAGAGGTGGTTGCATGGAAGAGAATTGCTGGATGGGAAGCTAACAGAAAATATTGATTCCCCTCAAATTCTAATGGCTGATAATGGCACTCCGCCTGCCTGCCTGCTGAGAACACTGTCACCCATCCTCGGGAGACTATCTTTGCCCACCCACTTAGAATAGTGCCTCAGTATCTGAACCAGGGTTTTCATAATGAATGCTGCACATGCTCTTCTGCCATCGCATTCAACCCCCTAAACATTTTTCTATGACAAATACCTTGAAGTGCCACAAAGAATGACCCCAAATGCTTGGTTTCTAATTTGCACATAGCTTACAACCTTGATTAGCTGAAAGTCATTGGGGCCAGTGAATAGATTTAGATCATCAGGATTTCAGGTAATCAAAGATATTTTCAGCATAATTAATAGATGTCGGAGCAAGGGAGCATAACCCTGTTTTACAAATAAAGTTTTGGATAACTGAGGTTCAAATAATCAGTACACAAATACAAAGCAAGGTTTAGGTTATTTTTTTCTTTCACCTTCTGACCCCATGGGAATCTGGTGATGACAGCTACTACTTCCCCTCTGCCAGAAGTTGCCCTCAAAGAGAAATATCAAATTAGATTTACACAACTGGTAGGCATATGCCTGGGTGCTGGTGTTTCTTTATGTTAGAGATTAACTTGAGCTTCAAAATTCAGATCCACATTCCAAGCAGCCCAAAATTGAAAGGTTTTCAGATCCAGGGCTGTTACAAAGGCAGGCACCATTTAGGCACCATCTCGGTTCTGGCTTCCAACACCCCCAGAATTCAATTTCAAGTAAGCAGGATCTTAGGTTTTACACTGCATCTAAAAGAAGAAACTTTCAGCAGAACAGCATCTCCTAACCCCATCTGTGAGCAATAGTTCAGCACCAGGATCCATAAGAGGATAGCACCTATTGACTCAGCAACACCACTTCCTGTCCTTGGAAGTTTTCTATCCAAGTATTGATCCACCCCAGTCCTGCTTAGCTTGTTATCAAGCTAATGAGAACCCAAATACATACAGCAACAGGCTCAGTTGTGCTTTTTTCTGTGCAACCACTAGGATCAGCCAAAGCTTGAGGCAGGACACAAGGCCTGAATGATCCACAGTCTGTGCCAACACAGCAAATCTTATGTTTGTTATATTAGTTTATGATCTGCATTCAAGTCCACAGACACAGTATCAGAGCTAAAAAAAAGTAAAATGACAAGATTCTGGGTGGGAAATGACTGATCTGTTAATGGGGGTTGTGGAACCAATTTTCATTACCAGAAAAACCTTTAGAGGTCCTGTGAGTCAGCTGCAAGGACAGGAGGCGTGGACTGAACAAATACTTTTAATGGATAGGCTTTTACTCTCTCTTTTTTTTAAACTTTCAGCATGATAAAACATCTGTGTTCTCAACCCAGGGAAGCACAGCTCAATGTCACCTTCCTATCTGTGAAATCTCTCAAGGAAAAACCCAATGGCTTTTGATAGATTTCATGAGAATGTATTTTATTCCCTCGAGAGTTGACTAAGATTAAGATAGCATCACCATTTTTGCTTTTCAAATCAGGATTTGATGGCTGCCCATGTATCCCTCTTGCAACAGGCCCTTGGAACCTAAGGAAAATTGGGTGGGGCATGGAAAGGAAACATTCTGGCTTTAAGAATGTTGTTCTCTGTAAAGTCAATTGCATATAACAACACATTTGAGAGGGATGTGCTAGGACTGGAAATGCTCAGATGCTTGGCACTATGATCAGATACATTAAGGTTACCAGTGGCCAAGGTTGATCTCAAACATCTTAAACCTGAGAGTCCCTTCATATGAAAAATGGGAGCTAAAGAGACAACAGGAACCATAAATTTGGAGAGGGAAGGAAGAGGCCATGTAGTTTTCACAACAGAGACAGGAGCTGATTTTCTGCCTGGTGAGACATGGGTCTGCGCTGTCAATGGCAGATGGAGAGGGAGTTTAGGGCAGTGGTCAGAAATTTGCAGAGGCAGGCAATGTTTATTGGAAAGGAAGATTTCATCTGTCTGGCAAGACTAAGGGGACTGAAGCTTCCAGCACAGATATAGATGAGTCTCTTCAGTGTCATGGCAGGAGCAGGGAGAATTGGGTGCCAAAAGCTTGTAGAGCGCTTTAGAGTGTGGGGTCCAGCTCAGCTGTTGTCCAGTGTTTGTCTGCCATTGGCTATAAAGTAGTAGTATGTAGCGTCTTGCAGAGATGGCTGTTCTAGGGAAGATGTCAAATTGGTAGAGGTGGGCATCCCCCAAACCGCCAAATCTGACCACTCCCAAAGTCCAAATGCAGTCCTTTCCAGCTTGGGCCCATCCCTTCAAACAAGCAGGTAAGTGGACATATGCACATTACATTGGATGGGTAGATGCAGGTAGCAGCAATTAATAGTAATATCTTGCGCTTATATAGTACTGTGATTCTAGCTTTACAAAAGAAGGCAAGTATCATTATCCCCATTCTATAGCTGAGGAAAGTGAGGCACAATGAAGTGAAGTGACTTGTCAAAGCTCATCAAGCAGGCCTGTGTCAGAGCCAGGAATAGAGCTGGTACAGAAACAGGAACAGGTTCTTAAGTCCCTCCACAGTGTTCTATCCAACAGCATACCACTCACATTTAATACAAAGCCTAGAGCACTTGTCTTTGCCCTGCTCCTATGTAATATAAAGCTGCTTTAACATATACTAACTCCATGCTCTAACTCCTTATTAGCCTTAGGATGGTACATACAAAGTGAAAACATTGAGTCAAAGTGTCAAGAATGATTTCTTCCCAATTTGGTTATAATTACATCACTAGCCTTGATGTTATAACATTTAAATATATTTTCCCAACCTTACTGAGATGAGCTCGGATAGTTTCTAAACCAGGTAATACATCTTTAATTCAGAGAAGCATGGCACTCAGCAAGAGGATGCAAATGAGACCAAACAGAGCAGACTTGATAGAGAAACCTCGTCCACCCACAAAGATGGGTTATGCATGTCGCATTTTCCACTCTACTTCTCTTAAACATGTTTTTCACATTCTACTGCTAAAAATAACTCTGTGTTACATTAGAAAAGGAGCTGCAGCAGAAATCAGTACGTGCAGGCAATTTATTTTTTTTTAAAGAGGGCAGCATTTTATCTGTGGTGTTGCAGACTTCTTTAGGGTAACCACAGCTGTTCAACAGCAATACTATATTTGAAAGATGAGACTGATAGACTGTGCGCGCACACGTGTGTGTGTTTACTGAGCTTGATTCTGCCCTCACAGTGTAAATCTGGAATAACTTGATGAGGTTACATTAGGCTAAACTAGTCTGAGGGCCAAATCAGGCAGAATATATATATAGTTTCACACACACACACTCATATACACATAAACAAGCATTTATTCATAACTGTTTAATGGAACATGCAATAATTGTACAAGTTACCATGCTGAAAGACTACTGCAAATTTGGGATATTCTCTGAAGGCAAAAACACTACAAACAGAATCTCATCTAAGCAGTGTCTGCTCTTTCATTTTCAGTGTCACCATTATAAGACAGTAACAACAGTAAAGAGGGAATTATAATAAAACCGAGTCCTTAAACAACACTTTTTGTGTAGCCATCTCAAAGCACTTTGGGAAACATTAATTAAGCCTCACTGTGAAGTCAGATGTTACTCCTACTCCAGTTGAAGCATCACTCCAATGATTAACAAAGCAAGGCTAACCCACTATTAATATAATAGAAGGCACACCAGTCTCCAATAGAGTATGTATGTGTGTATCTAGGAAGGCCAAGTACAATTGTTATTATGCACTAGGTATTTATGTATATTCCTGTTTATACTATGTAGCTTGTTTAACATTTCCAGGAGAAGGCCAACAGAGAAATTATCAAACATCAATACAGTCACATATATTTAAATAATCAAAGCTTTTATAGCAAAAGTCACCAAACAGTGCCACCTGCTGTAGACTGCACATTACTGCTTTGTAGCCCGATGCTTTGTGATTCTCAATTACCTTGAACTCACAGGTTAAAGTATTACATAGCTAAACCAATTCATTCAAATTAGAAACTGAAGAGCTATATGGAGACGAAAGGAACAAAGAAACAAGCAAACATCATTTAACTGACATTTGCTGGAATCAGAAAGATATAAGGTCTATTGTGCCTTTCTGCTGTTGTAGTGTCTCCTGGACCTTTGAATAGGCAATAGTCTGCGTACAGAAATCATAATGCAAACATAGATATGTACACTCCAAGTAAATGCCTATAGACTGTAGTTCACAATCAACTAATTAATACAAGGGAAATGTTCCAGCTGAGACTGGAAGAGGAGATCTCTCTGGTTACCAGATTAAAAGCTTTGTAGTTGAGGAAACAGAACAAATCAAGCCAGCACCATCAGCTCCCATAGAAGTCAATGGCAAAAAACCCCGAAGTCCTGCAGTGTATAAAGGATCAGATCACTACTTCAGGGCAGTGTTCTCAGTCTTTCCCACACCAGGATCTGCCTCCCATATAGCCAGGGCCTAGCCATGAATACACACCCATTTAGCAACCCAGAGCAGAGTGATTGCAACCCTCCCAAGACCTCTTTGCAACTCCCAGGTAGAGAATCCATGGTTTAAAATAAATTCATAAATCCAACCATGACTCCTCACGTCATTCCTAATGTAACAAGGGTATTTACATTGAGGATTAGTCGCTTTAAGAGTTCATACAAAGAGGTCCTTACAATTGAATCTCCCATTTCCATGATCATGAGCCTATTTGGACTGCACATGTCTTTGGTACTTCAGCTCAGGAGATGTACTTTCATAACATACTGATGCTATCACAGGGGTTAGAAACCAAGGGGACAAATATCCATGGCAAACTGTACAGAAGTGTCTTATTTTGATCCCCCAGCTACTGTGGTGATAAGAACAAGAAAAAAATAATCATAAGAATGAGA
Source organism: Gopherus flavomarginatus (assembly GCF_025201925.1). Taxonomy (NCBI): domain Eukaryota; kingdom Metazoa; phylum Chordata; order Testudines; family Testudinidae; genus Gopherus; species Gopherus flavomarginatus. The sequence goes on along the minus strand of NC_066622.1, from coordinate 78,667,060 downwards.
CACAGAGAGGTTAAGGCCCTCCACATTTATTAAATATTCACAAATTTTAGGTGACATAATTATTGAGTGCCCAATTCGAGGTACCTTGATTTTCAGAGCTGTTGCACTCACAACTCAGCAGCAAATCAATAGGAGCAGCAGTCACTGATTTACTCTGAAAATCAGCTCCCTGTTGTTCAGTAGGACCCAAGCTGGGCAACCAACACTCTGGCATCCAAAAATTACAGGCTGCTTTTGAAAATGTGGGTGAGGCAATGCAGCTTAATGGATGGAGCACTGAACTAGGACTTAGAGGACCTGGGTTCTGTTTCCAGCTCTGCTACTCTCCTGTGGGCAGAGCTTGGGGAAGTCACTTCATCTCTTTGTATCTCAGTTTCCCCATCTATAAAATGGAGTTAATGATACCAATCTCCTTTTGTAAAGTACTTTGATCTCTATAGATGAAACATGCTACATAAGAGCTAGTGATGATGATGATGATTAAATTACCTGCCCAAGTAATCCAATGAGTCCATAACAAAGCTAGGAACAGAACCCACATCTCTTAACTCCCCCCACAGTGCCACAGCTAGATACCACAGGTTCAAATCCCACCAGGGAAGACATCTTTTTTCAAGCTACACAAATTGTATTAGTTAATTGAGTGGATGCTTTTTGCATCCAACCTAGGTTCTATCTGCTCTAGATAGATACTAAAGATTCTGCAGCACTTTTCATAAGACTAGGGGTTTGGATCTATTTCCCAGGTCCAAACTTTCCTTCTCCCTCTTTCCTGTTGTGCAGTGTTCTGCATGCCAGCTCGTTGCCACCTGTACCTCCGAGGTGGTTGCAGTACCGTGGTACAGTAAGTACATACTGTAGTTCATGGAACACTGCTATCCTTTGAGAGGAGAGGCACTATACAAATATAAATGGTTGCTATTCCCAGGGATGAGGGGATGTTGATGCTACCACATCTCTTGGCAATTTTTCACTCACATGGCCACGCGACTTATTTTTGTAAAAACAGGTTAATTAAATACAGATTGATTTACATTTTTTAATTCACAATGAAATTAAAGTGAAAAACGTCATGTCACAGGTGAAGCTCTATTAAAAGCCAAAGAGGCCGTGACAGGAATGAAAAGTACCCATCCTAATTACTTTTGCATTTACCGTGCCACATTCTTACACAGCGATATTGTTCTCCTCTAGTGTGAACTCCATTCTTAGGAACAGTGCTGGACTACAGCACTAGAGACTAGTGCTCATTTTCACAAGGGTCCTTTCACACTGCTCTGACAGTGTAAATGGACCTTAGAGCACGTGTAAATGGTATTTATGCCTACTCTGCCAGAGCTGCATAGAGGGGTTAGACTATAAATGAGCCCTGAAGTTTTCTTTTTATTCACAGAACGGATTGTCCATTCGAAGGCCAAGCCTTCCCAATTTACCAGGCCAGTGCATGCTGAACCTCCTCTGAAAGGTGCTCCCCAGGAAGTAAGAATACCTCTTAAGTCAAAGAAAACCTCTCAGAACCCCAGCTGTGTAGGTGTCTGGATTTACAGTTTGACTCTCCAGGAGCACTTTATAAGTAAAGCAAACTGACACAAAGACAGACTTTGCACAGGATTCTAAACACTTGCCTTATTTACTCAGGTGGCATGAGAAACACACAGACCTAAACAAAATGACAAACTCACCTGTATGCATTTTCCTGCCCAGTTTCCTTACCCCTCTCTTCAGGATTAGGGCAGCCTTATGGAGAGTCCAGGGTCTTTCTCCTATACATGCCTCCTCTTCGGAATCATGGCATCTCTCTCGCTGTGTATAACATTTCTCTAAAATGGCCAGCAAGAGCCGTTTTTTAAATAAACTCTGATCCTCTTTATCAAATGAGTTCCAGTCAGCTTCATCAGGTGATCGAAGTCCCTCACTGAATGATCCATTGCTTAGTTACCAACCTCTGAGCAGCCTGGTTCTTCAGGACAGAGATGGTCCTATTTGAATAGAGTACCATGGGGGTTTATTAACCCTCTATTAGTAGCCTTGTGCCACCATTCCTTGGAATTTCAGTCCAACATAAATATAAAAAGCCAGAGAAGGCAGGAAGCTCCATATTCAAAATGAAGTTTTCAGTCTGACATTAATACATATAAAAAGACCCCAGTACCAAGCAGAATTCAAAAGCTCTACATAGAAATTTTTCCTCATGGAGTCACACCAGCAGGGAATTTGACCCCCTTTTCTCCTTCACCTTTCCATACTCACTTTCCTGATGCCTATAAAAATCATCTCCTTGAACCAATACACACTCTTTCCCTAACAGGTGTCCTGATTTTCACTTTGAAAAGCTAATCTTCCTAATATACTTTAGTGAACCTACATGGTAGGTATATTTAGGAAACTTGTGAGCCTGATGCTGCTCTCACACCTAATTTACACTGGTGCAATTCCATTGACTTCAACTGAGGAAATCCTGATTAACACCATCACAAAGGAGATTAGAATCAGTTCCTATGAGTATCCGATACAGGAGATGGAATGGATCAGCCTGCATGTGCATTAATGTGTTGTACCTATTTTAAGCATTGTTTCTCTTTGACCAGAATGTGGGCCATACCATCTGCAGTCTCTCCTTGTTCCTGTGACATGGAGCCTAAATTTAGTCCAGGATTGGAAAATGCACTTGTGAAATTCAAATTCTGCATTGTAGCCAACCCTCCTAAACTTGCATGAAAACCATTGCTAGGCCTTCTCTATGTCTCCTCACGGACAAAGTAAGGTTCAGAGGATGTTGCATCACACTGGGAGCTGGGTAACCTAGGTTCTATTGCTGTCTGTGCCACTGACTTGTTGTGTGGCCTTGCCCAAGTTATTTAACTTCTCTAATCCTCATTTACCCTTTCTGTAAAATGGGGAGGATCATAATGATATTTACTTATCTTTGTAAAACAACATGATATCTACAGCTGAAAACTGCTCAGCAGTATTATTATGCCCTATGTTTATGGCATACTATATTGCTCACTGAAGGAACATGTTCTTTCCATTTGGAATTTCCAGACTCTGGCTCTTGATGATCACATCCAGCTGTGGATAGCCGACAACCAATCTCTCGTCACTTACACCCTGGTCCATGCAATCCGATATTGACCTGAGACATAAGACATCTACAAAGTCTTTTGTGGGTGGAAGGTCATTCTACATCTTATTACTGCTCAATGTTATTTTATTTTTCAATGTTTTAAAAATCTCTATAGTCTCTGTGCACTTGTACAACTGTACACAGTACAAAACATAACTGTAGGCTTCCCACATAACAGATGCCAGTATACACAGTACAACTACTCTGCACAACCTTAGGTGAAAAGGCTAAGTAAACAGCTGGGCTTTGCATGGGGTCCCGAAGATTAACAAGTGCTGACTGTGCTGGGCCAACAGAGCAGTGGATCCCAGAGGCAAGGCTCCACCTTTAAATAAACTTGCTACCCCTATTCAGATCTAAGGACTGTTAGCACAAGTGAATTCGCAGAGGTTTCTCTGAGCTATTATATGCCACTAAAGCTCCTTGAGACTACAGAAGCAATCCAGGATCCAAAAATACTTCATCCCTGGATGAAGGGGGAGTAAATCTCTCTGACAATGAGAGTGGGCATTGCCAGACTCTCTAGATGCTTTCTTCAACCCACCACCATCAACTCCACCTTTTGTGAGCTGAGCCTCAGCCCCCTCACTCTTCAAATCCCTGTGTTGGCCACATGCCTTGAAGAAGAGATGTGAAGAAGCATGTAATCAGCATAGTGATGGCATCGCTGCCCAAACTACCTCACTACCTCTCCAAGTGCCTAACATACACATTCAACAGGAAGGGTTGTAGAACAGGACTGTAATGGAGTCCTTGGAGGGTCAGGTGGTGTAGTGGATATACTCATATGAGTGGGCATACTCACCAGACCCAGTATTGCCTCTTAGTAAAAAAGCCTTTCAGAAATTCCTCACCCAAGGATGGGTTTAACTTCACATCGGGTTTGCATTGTCCTTGCCCTTTTCTTATCAGAGGGGATGTGAGATTGGAATGTGGCTTATGCCCTTCCTGCAACAGAGGCAGTCGGTAGGGCAACCCAGGCCCTCCCACTCCACTGGGCTCTGATCCCAGGCCTATGAGGGTCAACAGTGTCCAGCACCCTGGAGTCCCTTCGGAGTTGCCCTCCCTGGGTCACTTCCTACCATCTGTCTCAACCCATAGCTCCAAGTCCAACATAAGATAACAAAAGAAAAAGAAAAGGTGACTAAACTTTCAGCCCCATCTGGGCTCAGCATGCAGTCCTACTCCTCACTGGGAGGCTTCTTTGGCACCCTTGTCTAGAAGCCCTCAGGGTAGGTCTCTCTTCCTGCCCAGGCTCCCGCTCCTGAGCTGGATTGCTCCCTTTTAAGCTTCCTCTCCAGTTGGAGCATGCTCTGCAGGTCTGGAAGAGTGGTGCTAGCTGGGCCCAGTGTTGTACTTTAACCCTTTCAGGCCCAATGTGGGATTTGTACACCCCATCACAAGAACCCAACTGAGCACTGCCCAAAAGGGTCCTTGAGGTGAATGAGCAATTACCCAAACACCACATGCAGTGATCTTTTTGTTAGGAAAGAACATAAAAAGAGTGGAATCTTTTGATGAGGAAAGAACGGAGCCATTCAACTATATGTGGGGTTGAGAGCTGTGCCAACAAAACTTCATGGCTAGTGGTATCTGGTGCTGTATTGAGAACTGTGTTGGAATTGCAGGCTATCACTTTAAGAGTGAGGGATTCCCTGTTCCAGCTTGTAGGCTAGGGGACTCTTTCAAGAATGTGTGATCAGAGTCAGTCTGGAAAAAGCCAGCCTAAAATGAGGTAGAGTGAGTTGCGCCCCTCTGCCTTAGGAAGTAGCCTGCTTTGGCTCTCTCTGGTTTTGTTTCTTGTGTTATTATTATTCTAGATTCTTCAAATAAAAGTAGTGTTACCTTTCAACCTTCCAGAAAGAGCATTTTATGTTTTGATCTAACTTCTCTGTTTGTATGCCATGAATATAACAGTATCAAAGGCATTTGATAAGTTCAAAAGAACTGGGATCTTTGGTTGGTCAGTTGCCCCTAGTGGCTCTTCATCTTCTCATGATAAATGCACAACTTGTGTCTCAAGCTCTGTCTGCTTAATTTGTTTATGGCTTAGCTTTTTCTCTCGGTGCCAATGCAGTCTTTGAAAAATAAATATGAAATCCTGTAAATTTATAGACAGATAAATGGCAGCTAGGGTGCACAATCAACCGCAGTAAATTAACTGTTTAAGCCATAAATCAAATTTATGATTTGCACTGTTAACTTAATTGTTAAAAATGTGCATTTTAATAGTAAGTAGCAGTTGAAAGAAACCAATTTAACAGTGACAGATAGTTTCTAGCCATAAACAGTATTAAAATACTGAATTTAAACAGCAAACTCCTGTCCAATTGTTGTAGACAGATATCATAGAGTGTGATCTTAAAATTCCAAATTAATTGTTTATTTCAACAAGGTTTTTTTCCTTTCTTCTTTGAAATGAGGCAATTACCTAACTTTGAGGACTGTTTTCATGTGACTGTATACAAAGGAGCTCATGTTAAACAGGAAATACCAAGGAAGGACCTACTTCAACTCCATCTTCCGACAGAAGACCAAGAAGAGAATTTCTTAATGACAGAACACTTGCTCTTCAGCGAGGCACAAGTGTAAGGAATGGGAATGCAGCATAAACCATGCGGAAGTCAGTTTTCCAGAACAGCCTAATTACAGACATGAGGAAATGCATGTATACCATTTGCACAGATACATGCTTATTGGACAAAATGGAAAACTACTTAGGAGTTCCTGAGCTGCAGAAAAGCTTCCACCACTGGGAGTTTCCAAAGCCTGTTCCTTCTGTGTAAGATCTATTGATGGCAAAGAAACAGCAGCAGCCTACACGCAGTGTGATCAATACATGCGCCAAAGATGCAGAAAGCTTTGCAGTTGCTGTAAATTGTAATGCTATTGCCTCTTTCTTGAGTTCAATTAATGATTGCAATGGTGTTAGCAAGCAAGTTCTTTGTAGTGACTGCCCAATGTCTAGAGTCTAAACGCCATTAAAAAGGATTTTACTCAACCTCTGCCAATTCCATATGGAAGTCTTTGTATCTGAATAGTTCACATTAAAAATTTAATGATTTTCTACACTGAAACACAGATGTGCATATATTACACTCTGTGATGTCAATCACCTCCCACATGTCTCCCAAGTAAATAGAAACAACAGTAACAATCTCTCTCTCTCTTTCTCCCCCCACCCCTTTCAAACTTCCAGCCTATAAGAGAAGTCGCTTGGTTAATATATATAAGAGGTTTTCTTTACATTTGTCTGTGAGTAGAAATGCCTATGGGGAAGTTGAGCCAAAGAGATAAGATTTGCATTTGCATTGAAAGTGTTGAGTAGTCATTCTTATCTCTAGTCGGAGTGAATTCCATAGGTTAGGTCCAGCTCTATGAAAGTTCTGTCTCCTGCACTCACTGGCCAGAGCTTTCTCAGGAAGAGTGGTTTCAGTCCTAGACACGATGAGCTGCAGTTATTGAGCTCTGAGGTCTCCAACATGTGGCTCACTGAAGCCAGATCTGAGCTGACAGTATGGGGCACATATTCCCGGGTAGCTGCACTTTCTGCTGTCTTGGCTATTTGGGCATACAGTTGCAATAAGAAGTCCAACAGGAGCCCCAGGCTGCAAAGCAGCTTACCAGTCTGTAGAGAGATGCCTCACTAGAGGGGGAAATCCTGGAGAAGAATTGTTTAATTAGTTCATCCCTCATCTGCCCATGATCCCCCACCCCACACTCCATACCACCACCAAAAAGGGGAACAGAGTATTACCAGCTTCCAGGCTGAAGTTGAAACTCACCTGGCTCTGTCAGAAGGGAGCAGGAGATATCCCCCTGAATTCCAGCTGTCATAAACAGATAGCTAAGGGTTAATGTCTCTTTCACCTGAAGCACCTGACCAGAGGACCAATCAGGAAACCGGATTTTTTCAACTTTGGGTGGAGGGAATTGAGTGTCTAAGGTCTTTGTTTTTCTGGCTGCCTGCCTTCTCTGAGCTTTGGAGAAGTAGCTCTACTTTCTAGTCTTCTGTTTCTAAGTGTAAGGACAAAGAGATCAGATAGTAAGTTCTATGGTTTTCTTTTCTTTGGTATTTGCATGAATATAAGTGCTGGAGTGCTTTGATTTGTATTCTTTTTGAATAAGGCTGTTTATTCAATATTCTTTTAAGCAATTGACCCTGTGTTGTATCATCTATATACAGAGAGAACATTTGTACTTATTTTTCTTTCTTTTTATATAAAGCTTTCTTTTAAGACCTGTTGGAGTTTTTCTTTACTTCAGGGAAATTGAGTCTGTACTCACCAGGGAATTGGTGGGAGGAAGAAATCAAGGGGAGATTTGTGTGTTGGATTGCTAGCCTGACTTTGCATTCCCTCTGGGGGAATAGGAAAGTACTTTTTGTTTCCAGGATTGGGAACAGAGAGGGAGATTCACTCTGTTTGGATTCACAGAACTTGTGTCTGTGTATCTCTCCAGGAGCACCTGGAGGGGGGAAGGGAAAAAGGATTATTTCCCTTTGTTGTGAGACTCAAGGGATTTGGGTCTTGGGGTCCCCAGGAAAGGTTTTTCAGGGGGACCAGAGTGCCCCAAAACACTCTAATTTTTTGGGTGGTGGCAGCAGGTACCAGGTCCAAGCAGGTAACTAAGCGTGGAGGTTTTCATGCTAACCCCCATATTTTGGACGCTAAGGTCCAAATCTGGGACTAAGGTTATTACACCAGCCTATAAGCCACCTTTCAGATTAAGGGGGCCAAGACTATATGCAAGCTGTTGTCAGAATGTGTAGCAAGTGCTTCATTTGCCTGCACAGTCACTGCACTTCCAATCCCTGACCCCTTGCTCCAAGTTATGAAAGGTGACACTGGATAAAAACATGTTATACTCTGGCCTATTAAAATGAACTCTCCATTCCTCAACTCTTTCCCTCTCTCTCCATCCTCTTCTACTCCCTTTCCCACTTCCTCTCTGTTCCTCCTTCTGCCCTTCTTCGCTCCTCTCTCCTTTCCTTTTTTTCTTCTCTCTCTTTTCTCCTGCTTCTGCTTTCTCTCCTTCTTTTTTCTTCCTCTACTCTTCTTTTTACCCACCCCATCCCATCTGAAGCTCTTTCCCTTCTCCTATCCTCCTTTCTTTCTGCCTTCCCCTCCTATTCATCCCCACTCCTTTTCTTCTTGGTTCTCTTTAGCACATTTGTAACAGGGTTTTTATATCCTCTGTAGGCAACATGGCACATACACACACCCTCCACTCAGCAGAGGGCAGCATTACACACAAATATTGTGAGAGGTTGAAGGAGGTGCACAAATCTTGCCTATTTATTGTTCAGATGATTTTGATTAAACTCACGGTAGATGTGGTGGCAAGTGTTAAAAACCCATCACTATTCCATTTTTATTACATTTGCACTCCTTCAGTTTGTTCCTACTGTCAATGCTAGCACAGATCTTCAAGCTAGAAACTGTGCAGATGTGCATACTGGAAGTGATGGCATGCAAATCTGCACACTTGCAGTATTTTATACAATAACCTGAAAAGCCACTTTCATTGGGAATAGTTGGGGGAGAAGGGGAAATGACACCATTGAACATTGTTGGCTTGATTCCGATCTCAGTTACAGCAATTTTACACTGAAGACTTCAGTGAAGTTATTCCTGATTACACCAGTGTAGCTCACATTGGCATCAAGCCAATGAAAGAAATTTCAGAGGGTATATTGAGTCCTAAATCAAGTTTACCTTTTGTACCATAAGGCAAACACAAGCATTAAAATTGTTCTTTTACAATGGTAAACAACACTTTATCTTGAAAAGGCCCAACTTGGCACTGGTAAAGACTATTTTCAACCAAAAACCTGACTCAGGCAAATCAGCTAATAATAAATTGTGTTGCAACTATTAGATCAATGAGTTACATTGCTAACATCAGTAGGGAAAAAAGCTTTTGGTGCTTACACAAAATCTGTTTGAGAACATTTTGAAGCACAGATTGCATCATTTAATATAAGTGTTTGGAAAAGCCCAATATTTACAATTACTGCTGTTAGATCAGAATGCACATTTGACAAAACTATCTTTAACAAATATAAGGTAGGACAGAATCTGACTTTAGTGTGCCTACCTCAAGGTTGAGAAGATTTGATTTCAAGCAATGAAAAAACCACCATTATTCATAATCTACTGAACACTATTTTACCTTGAAAGCAAACCAAAGTTTTCCTTTTATTTTTAAATCTTTAATTACAGCTGGTGGAAAATTTTCTCCTAAAATTAAGTTTGGCACAAAAACAAGGTTGGGGAAAGAAATGGTGAACATTGTCATGAAAAATATTTTATTTTTTCTGGGAAACCTTTAGGACCAAATTCCTGCTTGTGGAAATCAGTATAGCACCACTGACGTCAATGGAGCTATGCTGATGTACACCAGTTGAGGCTACACTTAATGGTTTAAATAATGGGTAGAAATCAATGTAAGATCTTCAAGATCATTGCCAGTTTTAGGCTGTTGATTTAAGAAATATGAAGCAGCTAAATAGCTCACACAGTAGACTGCATATGTTAGGCCCCAGTTAACACTCTATTTCTATTAACCAAAGCACTGCAAGCCAGATTTCCAAAGGCACCTCAATCCTATTGATTTTAAGCATGTGGTTAAGTGTTTTGCTGAATAGGAATGGACTTAAGCATCTACTTAAATATTTTGCTGAATTGGGGCCTTAGAGAAGACTAATAAAATAACAGGGACCAGAAATTATATTTTTGACTCCTTCTCTTGGAGGTTTTCCCATACTTAGACCTTAGGGTTGGGAAATAATCAAATAAAAAGCCATCCTACCATTGGAGAATATAAACCAGATTAGAAGCATCAATGTTTAATTCTCATTTCCGAGGATATAATATAGGGCTAAAACATTCTCTTGTGACGTGGCTACATCTTATTTATTTGTGAAATTTTCATTCCTCCCTTCCCATTTACTGAATGTACAAGGATAGTTTAAGGAGGGGGAAAGTTCACTTTTCACACCAGCCTCTCCTATTAGTAATTTGGGACAAACAGTTAAAGGCAAAAGCTTAGTTTTTCAGTTTGACAGAGCAGTGTAATTTTACCTCAAAGACACTGCAGTTCTGATCCACATTTGCCAGCAGTGTTTGCTCTTATGGAAATCAAAATCATGTCATCCAAACTTTGTCCTTCCCCAGAGGATTTTTATTTAAATCTGACGTTTTCTATATTTCAGGCCACTCCTCATTCCAAAAGAGTATTCAAAATGCTAGGTCTAATCTATAAAGCTTAGACATATTTTAGAACAGGCTTCATTGTGATATTTTTCAGGGTCCCCTTTATTACAGCAATCCTAATTACTGTCAGTTTGAGGCATAGGAGATTGACTAAAGAAGAGGCACCTTTTGGCAAGAACGCTGTGTGTTCTCAATACAGAGATACAGCTACATTTATTTTCATGCTTTCTTGAATTTATAACACCTGAGAAGGAATGGAAATGTCTCATTTTCCAGTGTAGCCAATTATTTTAGTTTATTAGCCATTTATTGTGTGATGTTATGATTAATCAATAGGTTATATTATATATATTCATTGTATGTTAATTAAAATTAATTTGTAGGATTATAAAAGTATAAGATCAATCAATATTTAGAGGAACCAAGTATTAGAGATGAGTAAGACAAGCTGAAACGCAAGAATCTGTAGGTTGAGGCCTGCAAGACTTTAGCTTAGCTATTTTAGGCCTTGGAGACAAGAAATGATGACGTAAGTGACTGGAAAATATCCCAATGCCATAAGATTACGGAAAAAGAGGTACCAAGTGGTAATATTGTGCAAAATTACCCAGAAGATTAATATTAGATTATAAAAATACTGTAAAGGCGCATCTGTCTTGGACATGTGTCTTAATCACAGGATACAAGTTGTGCATCAATGCTAATGAGAATAAAGGGAACTTGCACAGCCTATAGAAAATTGGGGTCCCTTAAGTTTCCAGGGGACACAGATCAATAAGAGAAAAGAGGGTTTGACACTTTTATGGACATGCCCAGAATGTAGGTATAGATAGAATCACATTATAAAAAAGGGATGCCCAGAATGGGAAAATTGAGCTCCCTCTGGGAGACTCCAGCAGAAACCATCCCTATACTGATGATCAAGCCACGAGAGACCCATCAGACCCTAACACTGTTATTAAGGATGTGAGTATAACTATATTTGTAACTTGTGCGCAGGTCTGTACAGAATTTCTATATGCTTGGGTAATCAAAACTTTAATTGTAACTTTAATAACAATTGTAAAACAGTCTAGACCTTGTACTGGTCTGTGTGGTCACTACCTTTGGTCTTTATCTGTTCCTAGAGACTAACTCTGAAGCAAGTAGCAGAGGTGGCTTTCCCTCTATTAAAGCTTGAAACTGTAGCCACCAGAGCCGAACCCACGGTGGTGTAATACCACATTACACAATTCACTTTAAATAAAATAAAAGGCTACACCAGCAAAATCATACCTCCTTTTCCCCAGCCAAATTTAACAAACTTTTATTTTGTTTCCTAAATAAATAAATACTAGTTTGTAAAAAGCGACACAGGAGAGCACCTTATTTTGAAATGTGCACCTGGATACACTACAGCACATGGGCACATTCCTGATGATATGACTCAGCTTTAGGCAGTGTTGTCTAGTGGGCAGGGCCCTGGACAGGGAGTCAAGAGACCTGGATTCTATTCCCTACTCCTCCATTAACTTTGAGCAAGTCATTCATTCCTCTGAGATCTCCATTATCATAGTATCTGAGCACCTCATAATCCTTTAATGTGTTCATAGTCACAATATCCCTTTAGGGAGGGCAGCACAGTTATCTTCGTTGTATAGATGGGGAACAAAGGCGCAGGTAGACTAAGGCCTGATGTCAAAGCGGAGAATTGCACCTAGGTCTCACAAGTACCAGATTAGCAACTCAGCTGCTGAATCATCCGTTCTTCTCTGGGCCTCTGTGTCCCCACCCACTTTTTTTTGTCCTGTCCATTTAGACTGGATTAACTCTTCAGTGGCCACTGGAAGGCTAAAAACAAAGCACAGTGAGGTAAACTGTGCTCATTTTACTCAGGAAAGCAGCCCCTTTGATATTAATGTGGCAACTCATGAGAATAAGGAGGCCAGAATTAACCCTTGATATTATTAACTAATTATTATCATCATCATCTAGAAGCATGGACCAGGACCCCATTGTACTAGGCACTGTACAAATTATCTTCCATTCTAGGTTATTATGAAGAGAGCTATGTGGTCTGAGCACTGTGTGAACTGAAGTCTAACCCTATCTATGGCATCAATCCTGCAGCCACCTGTCCACATACTTAACTTTGCACATGAGTCATTCCACTAAAGTTCTATTGCCTACTGTCACCTTGCAGAGTGCATGTGTTTCTGTGATGAGGGTCTAACAGTTGACAATGGCTCCCTCTGCAGTTTTGGACAAGCCATTTTCACTCAAAAATGGTTCTATTTTCCAGCAATGTCAGGTTTTGTACAAAATGAGCTCATTTTCAGAAATGTTGAGGGTATTGCATTTCATACACACTTATTACTAATACTACTAATAGGTACTTATACTACAGGTTGCTTTGAGAGGATTAAGCAGTTAAAAGCCTTTGGAGATGAAAAACGCTATGGGTCAAAATCCAGCTGTAACTGCCAAGGTGCGAATTCCCCTGGCAAAGGGGAATTCTTACCAGCCATAAAGCTGGTAGATATGGCTCCTATGCCGACCACCACCCCAATCCAGTATAAGGGATGTGGGAAACTGTGTACTATGTGGATAGGCAGAATGTGCAGCAGATGTCTGTATCACAACACCAGTTCAAACCTGGCATAAGGTCACTTAGGAATCACAGCCAGCTATTTTAAGCTAGAGCAGTCCTTTGGCTGCTCTAACTTATGTTGGGACCAAGACTCCATGATGCTCTCTGTAGGTGCACTGAGAGAGTCTGGATCTATAAATATTTGTATTATTACTATTGCCATAGTTTTCTATTTTATTATAGTTTCTATGAGCAGCATAAATTTGTACATCATTTGATTTGTAGGTCATTTGAATGGAACAGACTTTTTGATGTACTCACTGCTGCCCTTCCATTGTGATGTAAGTTTGAGAGACATATAAAACCAGTTAAGCAAATAGAAATGAGAAAGGTGGCAGCTTGTTTACAGTTTTCCACAATGTTGTGTTACATCAGGTTGCAGCAATACATTGTGAGTCTGATTATCCCAGAGCCAGGTTCATGGTTTCAAAGCACAGTAGAAAACATGTTTTCAGAAACATGCACTAGACATAAGCTTTTTAACATCTTACAGAAGAGTTGGAATGACAACGTTTGAGCATACTGCAGCATAGATCGGTATGGTTAAGCCCATATGTCCACTGATGGCAGAACAAAGGATTCTGTACCTAAGTTTTACTAGACGAGGGCTGTGATTCCCAGCTCACATAGACATACTCATGCTAGCTTGATGAAAGCTAGCGCAAGTATTAATAGCAGTGTAGCAGTGGTAGTACAGGCAGCAGCACGGCTTTGCTGTGTCAAGTATGTACCCGCAGGTTTGTACTCTGCCTGGCTAAGCTGTCCTGTTGCTGCCGCTACCCATACTACCGCAGCTACACTATTATTTATACTGGCACTAGCTCTCAAGCTAGTGAGAGCATGTGTATGCAAGCTGGGGATCACACCTCTAGCTCACAGCGTAGATGTTGCATGACCCTTTTTTTGTTTGTTTTGGTTGGTTTTGGGGGTTTTTTTTATGAAACATCTTATTTTTGTTCATGTCTGTTAAAAACGCTCATTACTGAGTGTTGAAAGGCATGTTGCTTTAATAGACTTGGAAGGCTCTTTATTACATAGATACATAAATAGAAATGCAGTTTTACCCTCTTCCCTAAAGAGAACTGATGCATTTGCCCCCAGTTCTCTGGTTCATAGTGAGTAGTCAATGTATTTATATGAGTAATAGGAAGGGATTACACATGTAGATGGATTTACAAAATGCCAAACCTGGCAAGCTTCTGAAATTAAAGCAGCCTAATGCATGAGGAGTGATATACTCTACAATGTGCGAAATGTCAAGCTGTGGAAAAAACTATTCCAGAAAGTAGCTCTAAGTTAAGCACAGAGTTCACTTCTCTTGCCACTTGATCCTCTCCTTAGAATTAAGAACTGAACTTACCATTTTGAAACATGTAGAGTAGCAGTTTAAAAAAAAAAAAGAAGAAGAATCCACCACAAGAATGTTCATATTAGGGGATTTTCTGCCTTTACGAGAGTTTAAGAGATTGTCAGAGGTCAAACAGGATAGAACATCCCTGCTGAGCCACTTCTCTGAAGACAGTCTGTGGAATGGTGTAGGTGTGCTTGCTCTCTATGGCTATTCAGAGAGAACCAAAAAAAAAAGGGAAAAAGGAAAAAAGACAAACTTATTCAATATTGACTCCCCTTAGATCTCAATAATAAAGGACTCATTTTCAAATATATGAGCTTCTTTTTTTGTTAGTGAAGTGTACCGCATCTTTCCAGCAATAGCCATGTAATTAATTATTGCACTTAGGACAATCCAGGCATGCTAATTTGCTCTTGGTTAAATTAAACTTGCTTTACACAAAAGCACACAGTTGTTTTTTCTCTTTCATGAAATTGAAAATGATGAGATTTGCAGAGCCAGTAGTTCCAAAGGTTCTTTTAAATGAAAAGCTGTGTAGAAACAGAAATAAAAAATGCACACCAAATATATAACCTTCAAAAAGAACTTTCAGACCACCTGTTCCACATCTACCTCCTTTTGGTGTAAATGGTCTTTCATCGGAAGCCACCACTGTCCTGCTGGTATCCTGTGGCAGGAGGTTCAATCTGATGATACAAAGTAGAAATGTGGCTCCCTCTGGAATGCAAGAAAGAGCCAAAGACTTTGCAAGTTGTTGTAAGGCCCAGTCAGGGCCAGCTCCAGGCACCAGCGCACCAAGTACATGCCTGGGGCGGCAAGCCCCTTGGGCAGCCTGCCTGTTGCCGTGAGGGCAGCAGTCAGGCTGCCTTTGGTAGCATACCTGCGGGAGGTTCACTGGTCCCAGACTTTCAGCAGTAATTCAGTGGCAGGTACACCAAAGGCACGGGACCCCGGACCTTCTGCAGGCACGCCACCGAAAGCCGCCTGACTGCCGTGCTTGGGGCGGCAAAATACATAGAGCTGCCCCTGTGCCCAGTGTTATTTTTTAGAAAAATAACAAAACCTATTCTGTACCAGGTTTGAATGTCTCTGCTTTCTCATGCATTCAAAGGTAAGCTGAATTATTTGAGTCTTAGGCCCTATCTCTGTTAAGGAAATGCATGCTTAATGACATCAGTGCACTGGTGCAAAGCAATGTACATTACTTTCCAGTCTGATTAAGATGCACCACGGTATGCCCCACATGTACCTGTGCAGTGCATTCACATTAGGGTGTTGCACTAGGCATAACTACATTTACCTACATGCATGTGAATTTCCTTAATGCAGATTCATAAATACAAGGCCAGAAGGGATCCTGAGATTATCAAGTCTGACATCCTGCATAACACAGACCAGAGGATTTCCCTGAATTACTTCTAATTTGAACTACATAACATTTTCTATTTAAATCTTGATTTCAGTTTGTCCAGAGATGGAGAGTCCACCACAGATGGTGTTGATCCAATGGTTAATTACCCTCCCTGTTAAAAATTTGCACCCCATTTCTAGTCTGAATTTGTCTATCTTCAGCTTCCAGCCACTGGATCTTGTTATAGCTTTGACTGCTAGATTGAAGAGCTCTCTAGTCTCAAATTTCTGGTGCCATGTAGGTACTTGTGGACTGTTATCAGGTTACTCCTGAACCTTCTCTCTGATAGACTAAGGAGCTTGATCTGTTTAGTTTCTCTCTAAAAGGCATGTGTCCCGGTTCTTAAATTATTCTTGTGGCTCTTGGTCAAACCCTCTCCAATTCACCAATATCCTTCTTGAATTGTGAACATCAGAACAGGACACAGTATCTCTGTAGTAGTCGCACCAGTGCCAAACACAGAGGTAATACAGACAGGGGCCTAGTCTCACATCAAGACAGCAGCTTCCTAGCCAATTGTTCATTAGTCTTTTCTTACAATGGATTTATGCCACCTTTAACACTTTTTCATGAGGTACTCCCCTCCTGGGATTGTGATTAGGCTTAACACATGCTTAACTGCTTCCCTGAATTGAGGTCCTTATTAATTAATCCTTATATGCAGCACTCCTGTGTGATAGGTAGATAGGTATGGGTTATCTCCATATTATAGATAGGGAGACTAAGGAAGCAAGGTTAAGGGCCCAGCCTACTAGTCATTGAACATGCTGAAATCAATGAGATATAAGGGCGCTCAGTGTCTCCCATCACTAAATGTGATTAATGTTTTAGCCCTATCTGACACATCCAAGATTATAGGAGGAGTCACTGTTAAAGTAGGGATTAACCTTCTGTAATTCCTGCCTCCCACTCCCATGCTTAGGTTCTTATACGGTGCCCATCCCTGCAGAGAAAGGTTCAAGCTGACAGTTCTGCTCTAGTTAACAATGAGTGTACGGATCCTCAAACATTCAGAGGTTCCATTAAGTATGGAGTGTCGAACCTTCCCCAAACTATCTGCAACACATGGATCTGCTAAACTGGACTGGAAATCTTGGTAGAACAAACTCTCTGACAAGACTTCCAGCACCCTTCTTGTAGGCAGGGCAGAAATACTGCAAGAAAGATTTGCCTCATTGCAATGTCCAGTTCCAGTCCTCGCCCATACCCACAACCGCAGAGACCAGTGAACACACCACACTAGAAAGGCAGGCCAAATCCCAAATGAACATTTTTTAAGCTCCAGAAAGTTCTAGTTCAAGACAGAAAGTTCACTCCATGCCTGAATCACTCTGACCATCCCTACTTTCAACACATCATTTAAACCCTCATTTCCTAATCCTGCTGCAGCTGTGGCTCTCTCTTTTTCTGGCTTTTCTAGTTTCTGGTATAGGGTTTGAAAATTACCTGTGTCTTCATGAGATGGATGCAGTTTAAAAGAAATTTCAGCACTATCTGTCCCCTAAGAACAGAGCCCACTATGCCTCTGTTGGCTCATGTAGCTGGTAAAGTTTGAAATTTCAGATGAGTGAATCTTATCTAGATCAGGCAGATTTGCTGCGTAAACAGCTTGGTCCCAAATTGAAGAAGAGTGGAGGTTATTAACACAGCTAGTGCTGTGACCAGATTTATGACCTTGCACACCAGGAACATAAAACATCACCTCCAAACCAAACAGAGCTGGGCAGACTATGCAGAGCAAATAATTTATCCGATGAGTTCAGCTCTCCCCATATGCCCCCACACACACACACCTTTTGTTTGTTTGTGAATTCTCTTTATTTTGTAGGAGTGTGTTCATTATCTGATGACTAGTTGATGCAAATATATTTCAGCCTATGGATTTCTCATGCATTATTTGCCATGACCAACATTTTGAGTATTTGCTAGCAATCCTGTGCCACTCATCATCTATAGCAGATAACATTGGTTCTATTCCCTTATTAGATGACTCCCAAATTCACAAAGAACTTACAAGATAGCTGCATACACACTTCCAATGAAAATAAAAATGCAAATTCACAAGCGCATTCAGGAAACTGTCTCTTTCTGCTTATACTTTTGGGAACAAAAATTGGCTCTTACACACATTTGTGGGAAAACAGAATAAAAAGGTCATTGAAAACCACTGAATCAAATGCAGGTTTCACTGCAGTGATTGTGTGTAAATCATCCAGTATTTGTAGTATTCACAAAGTGGTAGCGTCAAAAGAAACAATCAAGAAACTTCACAATGGAAAATTTCCAACCTATCAGGCCATGTCTGGACTGTGTGTTAACTCCTCCATTGCTACAGGACTATTGTGTATCAGCAGTTGGTGAATAATTCATAATTAATCATTTAATTTAGGACAAATTTCACTCATTTCTGTTCCCATACTGTCTGCTAAGATACTGCTATTTTCTCAAATGTATTTAATTAGTAGTACTAGTAGTAGTAGTAGCAACAGTATTGCAGTAAGACCTGGAAGCTCCAATCATGATAAAAGACCCCATTGTGGTAGGCACTGCACAAACACATAAGAGCTGTTACAATTATTTGTTGAATAATTTCTGCAAAATAGCCTGTAGCTTTGTTGCGAGTATTTGAAATTTGACCTGCTTTGATTGGACACACAGGTCACATGGCATTGATTATGTTATCAGATGATTAACTCTAAGAATCAGGTTTCTGTTTGGATATTTGAAATAATATAGTAACAAATTTGAATTCTGATATTTACTTCAAATTCACCTTTTCAACAGACATTCCTGCTGGCAAACTCATTTACTAAAGAATTTTCCTGTCAATGACCACAAGATGGTCACAAATTCCATCTGAATGAATTCATTTAAAGATGGCAATGAATACCACTCTGGCAACTCATTTCACAGAATGCACTCACAGATAAATGCATGAAAGTACACCTGCTTTCACTGGAGAATATTTTCTTAGCCATAATTTCTCCAGTTCAATGGGATTACAAGGTAGAAAACACTGTGGAAAGAGAGTTTTTAAAAAACCAAATGAACAGGCACACTATAGCATCATACACTTTCTTGCACAACTTTATTGCATTAGGAAATACAGTTTTCCAAAGTACCATCTGACCAGCTCACAAATAGACAGCAGCAATATTCCATCAAAGCCCTTCATTCCTGCACTAGCAGGACCTGGGAGCATTGCAGAAACAGAATGTCACAGCCCCAGTGGGGTGGAAATGGATTGCTTCATATCACCAGTGAAGGCTAGTGACCACTGGAAGTTGGTAGGCAAATCTAGCGCATAAGGGCCTTGCCTGAAGGCAGTGTAAAGTATTGAATACAGATCATTACGTGTCTGAATCAAAACAGTGTAGAGGAAGCCTGTCTTACATGGATGCCACTCTGTGTCACTCTTCGGCAACCCCTCTAGCTGGTACAAGAGCAGGGCCCAGGGGCTCCCTTCTTGACCAGCAGGACAGCTGTCATGATGCAGTGCCTTGCAGGTAGTAGGAGCAAAGCAGAAAAATGGATAGAAAGGCTCGGAGGAGTCTCCAGGCAGAAAATGATTAATTAATATGTAGGGTTCTAATCTGTTCTGATGCACTATGGTGATGGCTGATTTAGAAAGGCATAGCAAGTCATACAATGCTGATCTGACTGGAGGCTCATTGTGAGAGAATATAGTACAGTGGTGCACTGGCAAGGATGCCCACTAAACGGTTAATTTGTGGAATTCTGCTGTTTCCACAAACAGCTACAAACAATGCCCTGCCCTACGGGTGAAATCAGCCCCTGAGAGTATGTTCTGATGTTGTGGTGCTCCTAAGTGGTATGCGATTCCTGGAGCATGCTGTCACTCGAAATCCTGCTGGGGAGCCGTGGGACTGGAGTTCACTCTGTTATTTTTCTAACTTGCCTCCAGACTGTTAATTATTTGGGCTGCAAATATAGGTCTACTACGATTTAATGGGCTCTATTCTGTTTTCCGTTAACTCCATGCAGGACCATTGTGTCAGTGGCAGAATTCAGCCCACAGAGTGTACAAATGCAAACACACAGTACATCCTTTGTAAGATCTGGCATGTCTTGTCTCTTAGTACTTTATAGGAGGCTTGTCATGACAGAAGGGGGGAAACAACCTACAAACTGCTAGAACAATTCAGTTGACTCTGAATGTGAATGGTACTGTAATAGTAATACGGTCTGCATCCAGATTATTGGATGGTTAGAACTCTAGCTGTAATTGAATAAAGGCAGGCTAGAGAAGCCAGAGATTTAAAAACAAAAAACCACAGCTCCCCAGTAAAGCTGAAGCTCTTCCAGTAATTCTACCTTTGAGCAAGCTTTTAAAATTAAAATTAAATGAATTTACAGCATGTCATTATTCCTAGACCTTATGGAGTGTATACTTTACTGCCTATAGAGACAGTTTCAATCATACTCAGCATTAAGTTGAATTAGTGTCCCAGAGTGCCAGCTCCCCTCCTCCTTTTAGACAGGTCTCTGTTTAGGCACAAGGTCAAAAATGGAGATGAGCCGCATGCTGCTTTTGAGTCCCTCATCTGCCTATTAAGGGTGGATCTTGAGTTTTATGACTGCGAGGCTTATGTCAGCCAACCATCATTAATTTAATTTATTAGGGGGAACAGTGAATGATATGACAGAAATAATGTATAGCCAAGCTACTCTGACAGTGCCCTATCTGCTTATTATAGGCAAACCTGTTCTACTCAGTACACCTGCACTGGAAGCCAATCTTTCCCTGTGGGATCACTTAGCATGCAGTAGTTTTTGGTATTTCTTATCTTCCTCATGATCAAAACTTTCCATTCCCTTCTCTTAGCAAATGTCTCTCCACAATCTGTTCCAACGTGTCTTCCTTCAAACTCTGTTTTTCTTTTCCTGGCTTTCTCCTTGGGGGGGATTTTATTCTTTTATAGCCGTTAGGACTTTGTTTCATTTGCTTGCATGTGATTTGGAATAAACTTATGAACTTTGTTTTTCAGTCTGTTTTGTGATCCTAATACAAGACTTTGAATTAGTGTGTCTGTCTGGAGGCATAATGCTAACCAGCCCTTTCCCTACTTATATCACACAGTCAGAATTTTTAATATTTGTTTTCTGTACAATCTTATTTCACAAACATGCTCTTTCTGAAGTCATTAGTCGTTTGTTCACCAAATTGGACAATAGGAATGTTTGTGGTACACTTAACCCAGGCCTGCACAACATGCGGCCCGCGGAGGCTCACTATGAGGCCCGCAGCTGGGAATCAAAAGGCTCTGGGCTGCCCGCAGCCGCAGGGAGTCCAGAGTCCTTTAAATCGCAGCCGGGATTCATAGGGCTCTGCACTGCCAGCAGCGGCGGGGAGCCCAGAGCCCTTTAAATCTCAGCTGCGGGCGGGATTCAAAGGTCTGGGGCTCCCAACAGGGGCTGGAGCCCCAGGCCCTTTAATTTGCCACCAGAGCCCCACTGCTGGAGCCCTGGGACAGGGCTGTGGGGCTCTGGGGGCTATTTAAAAAGTCCAGGGATCCTGTCACTTCTACCGCCCCAGCCCTTTAAATAGCCACCGAAGCCCCACCGCTTCCCCAGGGTTTCCGTGGCTATTTAAAGGGCTGGAGCGGTAGAAGAAGGGGAGCCCCATGCCCTTTAAATACCCCCAGAGCTCTGGGGTAGCAGGGGGCTCTGGGGGCTATTTAAAGGGCCGGGGCTCCAGCTGCCTCTGCCACCCCGGTCTTTTAAACAGCCGCCGAAGCCACACCGCTTCCCCAGGGCTCCCTCAGCTATTTAAAGGGCTGGGGCGGTAGAAGCAGGGGAGCCCCGGGCTCTTTAAATAGCCCTCAGAGCCCTGAGGTAGCAGGGGGAGACTCTAGCTGCCTCTGCTTCCCTGGTCCTTTAAATAGCCCCCGGAGCCCTGCCACTTCCCCAGGGCTCCCGCAGCTATTTACAGGGCTGGGGCAGTGGAAGCAGGGGAGCCCTGGGCCCTTTAAATAGCCCCTGAGCCCCGGGCTGCTGCTGCTACCCCGGTGGGGGAGGGAGGAGAAGGGGGCACTCACCATACAGGATGGGCTGCACCCCCTGCCCGCACCAGCCCCGCACCTCCTGCCCTGCCTGTACCAGTTCCTGTCTGCAGCCAACCCTGCACCCGCTGCCCACAGCCAGCCTGTCTCCAGCCAGCCCCACACCCCCTGCCTTGCCTCCAGCCCTGCACCAGCCCCTGTCTCCAGCCAGCCCCTGCCACAGCGCCTGCCCTGCCCGCACCAGCCCTGCACCCCCTGCCCTGTCTCCAGCCAACCCCTGCCGCACCCCCCACCTGAAGCCAGCCAGTCCCGCACTCCTTTGTCTCCAGCCCTGCCAATCCATGCCGCACACCCCCTGTGGCCCTGCCTGAAGCCAGCCAGCCCACCCCACACCTCCTGTCTCCATCCTGCCCCACACCCCTTGCCCAGCCTGCAGCCAGACCCTACCTCCAGCCCCCTCTCCACCCACCTCCAGCCAGCCCCATATCCACTGGTGCCCTGCAGTACCCAGGGAAGTAACCCTGCACACCTACTTCAATGAGGTGGGCAGGGAGTAGCTAGGACCCACACATGTGCACCCTAGCACACCCTCAGGGAGTGGCGGAGCTCATTTTTAGTTCAGACCCATCTTTTTAAAAAAGAACTTTAGGTAGTGTTAACATACATCTGTATTTTCCCAGACATGTCAGGCTTTTTGGTTCTTAAATCGCTATCCGGGAGGAAAATACGGATGTATGGTAACCCTACTGGTACAAAAAATACATACTGTGGCAGAACTTTTTATAGGGAACCGGTTGCTAAGAAATGAAAGGGGGGTTTTTACATTTTTTTTTTCAGTTTTCCCTGCCGGGGCCCTGCCAAAAATGTTCGAACTGGGCCCCGCACTTCCTAAAGCTGGCCCTGCCAGCTGCGGCCAGGAAACAAAGGGCTCTGGGCTGCCCGTGGCAATGGGGAGCCCAGAGCCCTTTTAATCCCAGCTGTGGCCAGGATTCAAAGGGCTCTGGGCTGCCCGCAGAGGTTCCCGGCCGCAGCTGAGATTTAAAGAGCTTAGGGCTCCCCGCCACCATGGGCAGCCCAGAGCCCTTTGAATCCCGGCCACAGCTGGAATTAAAAGGGCTCAGGGCTCCCCGCGGCTGCAGGGATGGGCTGGGGCTTAGATTTAAAGGGCTCGGGCTCCCCTCAGCAGCAGGAGCTCTGGGCCCTTTAAATCCCTGCCCCAACCCCGCAAAGCTCCAGGTTCCCCCAGCCACCGGAGCCCCGGGCCCTTTAATTTGACCCTGAGGGCTCCCAGCCACCTCTTCAGCTCACCTCCCCACCCCCAACCTTCCTTTTTGGCCCACAGCTGTTTTGGTGGGGCGGCGCTGGGGAAGTCCACACAAGAGATCCACTTCTTGGACACTACAGTGTAAACAAGTTTCTGCAGGGCTTGTTTCTGCAGGGCTCGGTGGTGCTGGGGCAGGGTGTTTCCGTTGGGCCAGGAGGTCCTGGGGGGGGTGTTTCCGCAGAGCCGGGGGGTTTCGACCTTCAGCTGTTTTCTTTGGAGTAATGTGGCCCTCGCCACTTTACGAGTTGTGCAGGCCCGCTTAACCTATTTTCTTCAGATGCAGACATTATGTCAATGAGAATTACAATTCAGCCAGTATATTTAAAAAAAAAACAACAAAGGATAAAATGAAAGAATCACTCATACTAAAAGTGCTGATCATACATTTCCACAGTAACTAAGTTAGAAGAACTGGATCTGTACATCTGATTATTAGTTTCACATAAAAGTGTAACATATCATTTTAAAGTGCACAATCCTTCCAGGTATCTTAACCCAGAATTCTTTGGTCCTTTATTAAAATGTATAAAATTAACTTTAATATTTAGATGGAGACTTTTATTCATCACTTTTAGGGCTTGTCTACATGAGGCCATCCAGAAAAATTAATCCAAATTAACTACAGGTAAGAATTTGAAGAGGATTAGTTAAACCACATTACATACTTATCATTTCATTGACTTCTATGATTTACCCTAGAGTCAGAGTGAACAGAATCAGGCTCAGGCTTGTTACTATCATATGCTTTATGCCATAACACATGAAGGATGTGGCCACAGCACACCTGGTGGCTGAGCTTTGTGACTTTGTCCTCGCCCACAACCATTTCAGATTTGGAGACAACTTATACCTTCAAGTCAGTGGCACTGCTGTGGGTACCCGCATGGCCCCCCAGTATACCAACATTTTTATGGCTGACTTAGAACAACGCTTCCTCAGCTCTCGTCCCCTAGCACCCATCCTCTACTTGAGCTACACTGATGACATCTTCATCATATGGACCCACAGAAAGGAGGCCCTTGAAGAATTCCACCTGGATTTCAACAATTTCCACCCCACCATCAACCTCAGCCTGGACCAGTCCACACAAGAGATCCACTTCTTGGACACTACAGTGTAAACAAGTGATGATCACATAAACAGCACCCTATATCATAAACCTACTGACTGCTACACTTACCTACATGCCTCCAGCTTCCATCCAGGACACATCACATGATCCATTGTCTGCAGACAAGCCCTAAGATACAACAGAATTTGCTCCAATCCCTCAGAGACAAACACCTACAAAATCTTTTTCAAGCATTCTTAAAACTACAATACCCGCCTGGGGAAGTAAGGAAACAGACTGACAGAGCGAGACAGGTACCCAGAAATCACCTACTACAGGACAGGCCCAACAAGGAAAACAACAGAACACCACTGGCTATCAACGTACAGCCCCCAGCTAACACCCCTCCACTGCATTATCAACGATCTACAACCTATCCTGGAAAATGATCCCTCACTCTCACAGACCTTGGGAGGCAGGACAGTCCTCGCTTGCAGACAACTCCCAAACCTGAAACAAATACTCATCAGCATCTACACATCACATCACAGAAACACCAACCCAGGAACCAATCCCTGTAGCAAACTTCGTTGCCTACTCTGTCCCCATATATACTCTAGCGACACCATCAGA
The DNA here is from genome assembly GCF_025201925.1 of Gopherus flavomarginatus. Lineage (NCBI taxonomy): Eukaryota > Metazoa > Chordata > Testudines > Testudinidae > Gopherus > Gopherus flavomarginatus. The sequence continues at coordinate 78,642,294 of NC_066622.1, read as the reverse complement.
GGACCCAACCACATCAGCCACACCATCAAGGGCTCATTCACCTGCATTTGTCTACTAATGTTATATATGCCATCATGTGCCAGCAATGCCCCTCTGCCATGTACATTGGCCAAACTGGACAGGCCCTATGTAAAAGAATAAATGGACACAAATCAGATATCAAGAATGGTAAGATACAAAAGCCAGTAGGTGAACACTTCAATCTCCCTGAACATTCTATAACAGATTTAAAAGTAACTATTCTTGAACAAAAAAAACTTCAGAAACAGACTTCAAAGAGAAACAGCAGAACTAAAATTCATTTGCAAATTTAACACCATTAATTTGGGCTTGAATAGGGACTGGGAGTAGCTGGCTCATTACAAAAGCAGCTCTGCCTCTCCTGGTATTGACACCTCCTCAGCTATTATTGAGAGTGGACTACAACCACCCTGACTGAATTGGCCCTGTCAACACTGGTTCTCCACTTGTGAGGTAACTCCCTTCTCTTCATGTGTCATTATATAATGCCTGCATCCGTAGTTTTCACTCCATGCATCTGAAGAAGTGAGGTTTTTTTTATCCACGAAAGCTTATGTCCAAATAAATTAGTCTTTAAGATGCCACCAGACTCCTTGTTGTTTTTGTGGATACAGACTAACACAGCTAACTCCTGATACTTGACATGAAGGATGGGATTTTCCAGAGCATTCAGCATTGATCTAACTCTGTCGTTGTTGAAGTCAAAGGTAAAACTCCCATTTCCTTCAAATAAGAGAGAAGTTAGGTCAACACTGAATACTTTGAACAATCCCACCCTAAAACATATAAAGACATCAGATGAACAAAATATGTAAATTAAATGATTGCCCCATATAGACCCTTTATAAATTTACTCCAGTCTAACCTCTTACTCTCCATCGATACTGACACCTTGCATTGTTGTACTAGCATCATTGCAGCTTCACCGGTGCTGGCGAGCTGGGAGCACTCTTGTAGTAGACTGGGCACAGACATTTTCACTGCTACATTGCACAACCATGTTCAAAAAAGAGTCTTGATGACATGATGGTAAAAAGGCCAGCAGCCATCTGCCCTTGCACTTGTGTCGATTCTAGTGTTTGAGTGCAAGTGCCACAGAGAGACGTTTTCTCAAAATTCTCCACATAGGCAAAGTCACACTGATAGGAGGAGACTCATTAAGATAAACATACCCATGGCATCTTAATGGTATTTGGGGGGCCATCAAAGGACTCACAAGTCCAAACCATGATCATTCAGGTGTTAACAGGAACGTCACTTTCCCCATTTGCCCACTGATATTTTGTTAGCACATCAGAGGCTGCACTTCTTGTTTGTAAAATATAAAACACTCAGGGTAGCAATGTGTCCCAAGCTACTGGTGTCCTAATATTTCAGTAATGGTCTTTCAGTCACCATCTTCATTTTCTATTGTCAAGAATCATTTTTCACCTGATTCTGCATTTCTGAACTGCAAAAATGCTAATGCTTTCAGCATTAATGGCTGAATTCCTGAAAAGAGCCCAGGAGTACTTAAGATTTATAGTTAGACCTTGAATAGGTATCTTTTAATGATAAGGCCTTGCTGACATTTCTATTCATTTGTCATTAAAGGTTATCCTCATCATTATCCCCAGCTTTTATTCTTGCAAATAAATTGTGGAAGCAAAAATGTTTTAAGAATCATTTAATTTTTTACAGTATACTATACATTTCAAAATCAAGAACACCTTATTGTAGGGTCACACAAGATAGTAATATATAAAATGTTTTCTTTTTTAAAAAAACTCCAGTTGTGCTTTTACTATAACACAGGAGAACAAAACATGGTACCCCTTTAATATCCAAAAGAGACCATGCAAGTTGATTTATTCATGCCTATTAAATAAGTCTCTTAAAATATTTTTTGGGGGTGGGGGAGAAAGGTGTTTCCTTTCCAAAAAAGTTAGTGCTCATTAAAGGTACCAGATTGACTCCATTGAAAACTAAAGTCTTCTAGTCATTTACAAGAGAGGGAAAGTGTAAACAGCAGCAGAGCAAGTTTCCCTTCACTCTCCCCTACCAACGAGCCTCAGCCCCAATCTGGAGAACCAGCTCTGGAAGTGGGAGGGGAGTTCAGTCTACACGCCCTGTTCAATCAAGATTGTCATCAAGGGGCTGATTCACCCACTAACAGAACCCAGGCTCAGAGCAGGGCCGCCCGGGGGGTGGGGGGGGGGGAAGTGGGGCAATATGCCCCAGGCCCCACAGGGGCCCCCACGAGAATATAGTATTCTATAATATTGCAACTTTTTTTATGGAAGGACCCCCTGAAATTGCTTTGCCCCAGGCCCCCTGAATCTTCTGGGCGGCCCTGGCTCAGAGACTTTCCTGGCAGACTGTCTTCCAGGAATCAGTGATCTTACCCATCTGCAAACGCTGTTTTATGTAGAAGTGATCAGAGAAGCCAGGAGATGAACTACATCAGTATCTCTTCCAGACAACCTTCACCATCAGGGTTCTTGTGGAGACCTGGCCACATTTTGAAGCAATGGTCAACACCACTGTGTCACCTCCCCTGGGGTGAATATCCATCTTGGGAAGCTGCATCTGTGAGCAGACCAGGAGAAAACTGTCCTCTCCTTCACCCCTAGGCCTGAATCTGGGTGAAAGGGTTCCATGTTAGAGATTAAATAAAGGTTTTCAATGCAGAATGTATGGATAGCGCAGGCTCTGTGGCTATTTTGGATCTGCGAAATCAGGAGATGAAGATATTTCTGCTGCCAATATTTCCATATTGGCAACAGAGAGAGTCTTATCTAGCCAGCAGTGGACAAAAATGAGGCTGAGAGGAGTGTGAATTATTTGGAAATAGCTACATGTGAAATAATGTATGTCCACGACCATTTAAAATGATTTACAGCTTTCTAATAGCACAACAGTATGGTTCCAGTGCTTAAAATAGCATGGAGACTCATTTCCTTTCAATCACCCTTGCTTTTAGTATAGTGTACTCTTACTACCACTAAATTACATGGGAAACCCTCCCAGCATTCAGGTTCTTAGCGTCCCATTGCCTCCATAAAGAAATATGCTGGTCAAATCTAAAGAAATGAGCAACTAGTCAATAGGGGCTAGCTGAGAAAAGTGTTTCCTATGAGTCTTTAACAACTAGGGTCCCAATCCAAAGTCTACTGAAGTCAATGAAAGGGTTCCCATTGGTTTTAGTGGGATTTGGATCAGAGCACAGAAGCTTACACATTATGAGCATAACTCCTTCTCTAACCTGCATTGTTTCCACCCCACCATGCATCAAAATGGAAATAAACCCAACTGAGAATGCAAACAATGTATATTATAACAATGTCATACATGGGGCCTGGGCTACCTGATTCACTCTTAATCAGTCACATTGACTTCAATGGGCTTTGGACCAGGCCCTACATAGAGAGGAGAATGTTGTTGTTATTTATTCCTCATATTCCAGCAGCACCTAGAAACTTCAGGCTTCATTGTGTAGGCACTGTGCAAACACATAAGGAGAGAGAGTCCCTGCCCTAAAGAGCGCGCACACTAAAAAGACAGACAGAGTGAGAGAAAGGAAGTTGTGTCATTCCAATCTTACAGTTGGGGAAGTGAGGCAGAGAGAGTCGAGGCACTTGTTTTGGCTGAGGCACATTAGGGATGCACTAGCACTGCTGCTGCCCTTGCTGTAGCTGTTCTGTGGATAGATGGAGGACTCCAATTCCCAGGGCTGACAAGCCAAAACCTATCACTAAATTCAAATCAAAGGCAGGAAACTTTATTATTGAAAATGAGGCCTTCAGTACTCTGAAGATTTGTCCTATTTTCATCAGTATTGTAGCTGCACCAGTGCTAACACCTAGAGAACACAGGCAAAGATGCTATTGCACCTGTTTCAAGCAGGGATCAAGTACATTGATGACAATTGTCGCTTAGAAAAATTTTTCCTCTGTGCACTGGAGTTAGCACAGGTGGAGCTGCACAGCCAGTTGAACATCTCACAGCAGATGAGGCCTGGGGAAATTCAAGAGGAACTCTTTCCCTTCTTGCATTTTGGTCCAACTGGTGCTTTCATGTCAAGCAAATCCTTGCATTCTTATCTGTTGCTTCATAACATATATTAACCAGTGATCAAAAGGCATCCAAAAAACCAACGACAACCCTCTCTAAATGAGGCCATGACAAATCTATTAGTCTAAGCTATAAAAATTAAGTCATCCACTGGAGGACCGGGGGAAAGTATTAATCAGCTTTGTTGGCAAATCTTCTCAGATATTTATTTTGAAAATTAAAGCAAATCATTCAAACTAAATATTGCAGGACCATCATAGGCACATTAAAATGTGTGCATTATGCATCACTCTCCCTGATTCACCTCTTAGTATGATCAGCCTAAAAAGCAAACATGGTTTTTAAAGCCACTTCTTTATGGTGTGCCATGACAGCTGATTAATAACTGCAGTTCCTGGAGCTGAAAGTTTAGTAACCCAAGCTAGAAAATTCAATCTTATTCTCACATAGATGGGCAAAGGAGAAAAAAAGGGAAAAAAGCTGCAAGAAACAGAGCTATTACTAACACCTGCTGGAATCATCTCCTTAACATCATAACAATATTCCTTACATGTTCAGATTTTTCCATGGTCAACCCTCCTAAGTGTAGTTCTTAAGCATGAAGGTGTTATACCAGGCAGCCTTGACTCTGCAGCAGTTAGTGGCTAGCCATGTGGCAGAAGGAGATGTCACTCTTTTTTCTAACTAGCAATAAAAAAATAAGTATTTTCTAAAGTAAACATGAAAGGAGTTGTTTTCACAGGCAAAAAATATAGGGTGCTTAACTCACAATAATCTGCACCTTTGAAAAACTCCCCAAAATATTTCAATGAAAGGAGAGAGTGTTTTAAGGAACAATGCTTTTCTATAAAGAAAAGGAACCGGAAAGGAGCCACCAGAATTACTCAAACTCTAGGGCACAGATTTTCAAACATACTGTAGGACTCAACTTAACAAGGCAGCGTGGGCTGCTGTTTAGTATGCGGGACTAGAAGTCAGAAGATATGGGTTGTATTTCTAGTCATCACCTCCCAGTTTCCTGTACCCTTTTAACACTGGATTCTTCTCTGTCCCTTCACACAATCTAGCAGCAGTTGATGCAGAGTAGAGCTAACTGAATGGTTTGTTGCACACAATTTGTTCGTTGCGTTTAGTCCTTCTTAATTATTTGAAAACACATCAGGGTTGTTATTAATATGTTTGTTATCTGTAACTCAAAGGAGGAATGTATTTGGGCCTGTGGGCTCTTGTAACCTGCCCATAGTACATGTATCTGCAAATACTTGATATTTGGTCTCTATGACTGGTCACCTAAGTCACACGGTAAAGTTTTGGTTCCCCAAGTGGATGTCCTGAAATTTTTACAAACAGAAGCAGTGCCTGAAGAAAACATTAGGTGTGGAATCCTTCCAGGACAGGGTGGGGAGAATGTTAGGGAAAAGCTGAAGATGACCAGGTCTAGAACATTCTGAATGCTTTCCAAGGACAAGCAATATGACTGACTTATTCTGTGGACCCTAGCGTTTTAAAAACAGTTGTGTTTCTTCCTAATTAAGGGAGGGAGAAAATTTAAGCTAGATTTATTGACTGTCTAGCAGAATTTACATTCACTTTCCTTGTTACATTCCCACCAAACTATAGTGTCTATACAGGGTGGCCAGGCTCATATACGCCTTTGCACCATGAATATGTGTGTTGTGCCTCCGTAGAATGTGGACAACATCTGTATTAATTGTATAAATGTTACATAGATACATAAATATAGAGAGAGAGATGTGGATTAGATGGTTATTGTGGTGTGTCAGGCTCTATGGAATCTTGAAGGTTAATTCCAACTGGTGCTTTTCCCAGGAACCTGCCAATTACTCCAATTCAACTGTTGGGGGCTCAAAATGGACAATACAGTGAATCCACTGTTGGAAGACTACATCTGATCCCCTCTGGGAAAATGCATAAGCCAGCTTGCCCAGGCTTAGGAGCCCTGCTGGAAAATATAGAATATCTTTGAGTGGGTACTCCTGAACAAAGGAAATTTGAAATGGATAAAAGACTGCTGACCAGGAATCAGATTGTCAGAAAGACAGAAGTTGCAGGGATGCAGTCTGCAATGGTGGGGGGTGGCCAGTTCCAGAGGGAGCTCTTTAAACTGGCAAGGAAAGGCTAAGTTTAGGTAAGACAATCTTCAAGTAGGCTGTTATTTTAAGCCTTTGAGCTCTGTGCCCCTTTGGACAAATAAATAATACTGGTTTTGGAGAAATGGTCCTGAGTCACTGCAATTTCAAACTGGTCACAAACTCCTAGAGAGACATCTGTAGCAAGGACAAAGTTAGTTGGGCCCACTGAAGGTGACATGGCTGGTAAGCAGATGTGCTGTAGCCTGGTCAGTCCATTCCAACAGTGGGGTGAATTACAGGATTCCACTCAGAGAAATGCTGGTGTAAGCCTATCCCTTGGAAAGGCTATCCATGGAGGAAGAGGACAAAGGCAAGGCTCACCCCTCAACTGTATTAGTGCATTAATACCTCTATGAGCAGGAGTGAAAACTCCGCTGCAAAGGCTTGATTTGAGCTTACTTTCATCAGGAATAATTTCAGTCGGGTTAAACTAGTGCAAGCAAATTGCATCAGAGTCTGGGCCCAGATATTTGTGCAAACAAAAATAATCACACAGATGGAAAAACAGGGCCTGATCAAACAGAGACCAATTTAGTCAATATGTTTGTGCATGCACTTTTCCACTATTCATCCAGGCTGTTGCAGAGACTTCTCTGTGGCGTCTACCACTTAGAACAGCCTTCCTATAGCTCTGTTTCATTGATTTGCCATCTCTTTTCAAATCTCATCTAGTAACATGTCTTGTCCCCCTTGCTTAGACCACTTAATTTCTGTCTCCTTCTGCTATTATTTAACTCTTTATCTGTATTATCTAACTCTGTGAAGCTTTTTGGGACACTGTTTGTATGAAATGTTTATTGCCAAATAAAGTAGTAGTATGCTTCATTGTATTATATCTCTGTCTGGGCTCTTATCTGAAGTCCACTCTCAGAGAGCCATGATGCATTTGCACACCAAATACAAACAATAATAGAACTCTGACGTGAGCTTTATTTCCAGTTCAACCCTGTACATATGCCCAATAAGCCATCTTATTGCTTCACTGTTTGGCCTACCCTGTGCTATAGCTTTGTGATAGAGTGTAACAGGTCTTCCTGACCCCCTACTGGCTGTTCTACTACACCCCACCCCAGAAAACACCTCTCTGAGGAAAAGAGCAGCCATTTTGGAAACCAGTGAGATCTGGTCCTTGAACATCCAGAAGGGCAGGGGACCAGCAACAGCCAATCAAGGACCAGCAGGCTGAAATAAAAGGAACTGCTTGCTGTCAGCTGACAGGAGGGCCCATTGCTGTTCACAGTCAGTGGCAGGAGCCCAGAAGGAACACTGATGTTTTAATTCCAAAGGGTATGTCTACACAGCAATTGGACACTAGCAGCTCCCTATGCCAGCTGACTCAGGCTTGTGGGGCTCAGGCTAAGGGGCTGGTTAATTTTAGTGTAGATGTTCAGGCTCGGGCTGGAGCCTAACCTCTAGGACCCTCCCACCTCACAGGGTCCTAGAGCCCAGGCCACAACATCTACACCACAGTTAAACAGCCCCTTAGCCTGAGCCCTGTAACCCCAAGTCAGCGGCATGGATAGCCATGGGTTTTTAGTGGCAATGTAGACATACCGATAGAGAGAATTTAGCCCATCAGAGTGAGAGATTATTTTGTTTATAATTAGCCCTGAAGGGCAAGGAACTGGCTCCACTTTGCATTCTTTATACCCTGAAAGGGATTTTGGACTGTGAGACCTTAGCAGCTAGCCAAGTCACAAAAGACCCACAGAGGCAGGCTGACAGTCCAAAGGGAGTACTGTACTGCCATTCTCTTTGGCTATGGAATGTCTCAAATCTTGTAGTTAAAGCACTGGATTGAGACTTAGGAAATCTGGCTTTGGTTCCCAGCTCTACTATGGATGTCTTGTGTGACCTTGGGAAAAAGCAATAAGGTTCTGATTCAGCTACGAACTTATGTGAGTATTACTGATTTCACGTTAAATATGCACTCAAGTCGTTAGCTCAGTCTCTTGCTGATCATAATGAGCAACTCTCTGTGCCGCAGTTCCCCATCAGTAGAAAGGGAATATTTCCTTTCTCCCGCCTGTTGTCTGTCCTATCTATTTAGGTTAGCTCTTTAAATCAGTACTGTCTTACTCCATATACATCCACTGCCTAGAAGAAGGGGGCCCTGATCTCACTTGGAACCTCTAGGTACTACCGCAACATAAAAAATTTTCTTCCCAAATAATAGATCTGGCCAATTCCCCCATGGTGTGAAAAAGGAAGGGTTCTCTCATAAGGCATTTGTTGCAAAGACCTGGTGATGGTTTCTTTAAAAATATCACACAAGTAAGGTAACACTCAATACTACCATAAATTGGGTCTGTTTTAAGTTATTGCCCCTTAAGGCTTCATTAATGTTGTCTAATGTCTCTTCTGACTGTTTTAGCTATTCATTTTTTATGCATTCGAAATTCTGAATATACCACATTAGCTTAGCTCATATCTTTTAAAGACACTACTCCCATTTTCCATCATATGTTCTTGTCCGAGATAACTATCTGCAGTTAATATATTGTGAAAAAGGAACTTGGTAGAGCAGAATGGAAGTGGATGGACAGAGTTTGATACAACAAAGTGTTTTTGATCAACAGCTAAATCATTTTTTTTTTGGTTGGGAATGCACTTCACTTTGTGCCTTCCAGAATCCATACGTTTCACCCAGAAATGGCTTGAGTTCCCTTGAAAATAAAAGGCCAATTGCCATAATGGGTCCAGCTCTTGCCCAGGCTGCAGGCATTAGCTAAGATCTGGCAACCTAGTTGGTGGAGACCAGACCAGTTCACGTGTATGTTAGTTTTGCTCAAAATAGGTATTAGTCTTATAAGAATGTATTTAGTGCTTAGACTCTATGAAATGTCTGTAAGTTATAGGCTTTAGGTAGTTATTATAGGGTTGGCTACAGGCATTGTCTTTGGTAAGATCTAGGGTACCAATTGATCTGGGGTAAGTGACTGGTTTCTTGGGACTGGAAGCAACCTGAATGAGGTGTGACTTTTGGTGTAAATGACCATTTGTCACTAAGTCCAATTTGTCTGAGTGGCAAGATAGACTGGAGAGGACTGTCTGTGACTCCATGGTAAGACTGTCACAGTAATCCAAGAGTTCACATTTGTTCCTGGCTTGGTGAAATCAAATTATAGAACACATCACCACTTTGGGGTGTCTGCCCTGTTTTTGACAGTACATCCTGACATAGGCACTCATGGTCATGAGTCACTCCAGACAGCGTAATAGCATGAACTTCATTTTGCGCCTTCCAGAATCCATACTTTTCACCCAGAAATGTCATCTGAATTCCCTTGAATATAAAAGACCAACTGCCATATTGGATCACTATCTGTAGATACATCCACTGCTCAAAGACTTTTAAAAGGAGGTCATATATTTTCCTACATTAACTATTGGAAATGGGCTACAGAATAGAACTAGGTTTTATTGTTTTGCCATAAGGTGATATGGGAAAAGACATGCCTGTTAAAGCCCTGCACCCCTAGTCACCTTAATATAAACTCAGAGATACAATGTAAACAGTGATTCTCAAATTGTAGTCCATGGAACACTAGCAGTTCCTAATGGGCCACAGAACCTGATCTTGTGTTAAGAGGTAGAGGACTGGAGCATTGGGAAGGGAGGTGAAACTATAAGGGAGAATATTTGTTATAAGAAGTGGACTGTAGTATAAAAATGTTAGACAGTTACTGACCTAAAGCACGCTGAACGCAAGACTATTTTTAAGCCATCAGTTCTTTGATCTTACCAAACATTAATGTCCAAATGCCATAGACCTTGAGATGTTACAATTCCCATTGAAATCAATGAGAGCTTTACTTGCAAAGGCCACTTCAAAGCCCACAAGCTAAATGAGTCCTTCCATTGAGTATAATGGGCTTTAAATCAAGCCAGATGGGTCAGATTCTGATGCCCTTATTCATACTGAACAACATTTTGCTCCCAGTTACTTAAATGGACTACTTAGAGTAAAGTGGTAGTGTGAGCAAAGGTATCCAATTCTGGCCCTAAATAAGGACTGCAGCTCCTGCCTCTGAGAACAGAGTTTTTAGAGGACGAAAACAACAAAGCAACTTTTTACAGTGCAATTAAAATATGGATGCAAAAAAAATGTTACAGTCTGTAAAACTTATGAGCAAGTTGATTAAAAACATGACTGTTAGATCTTGCTTGGAGGCACTCTGAACCTGCGGCCAAATGTGTTATTGTTCATTATGTGACACAACAGGAAATTAAATGAATGACTCAAGGAAGACCAGCAGCTGTAGCCACTGTACCCAGATCAACAACACAGCAGATGAAGAAGATGAAGTAGCAACCAAAGGAGATAGATTCTGCTTGGTCTTACCTACTCACACAATATAACTGGTTGCATTACTGCTGTTTTTCACTTATATTTAGCGTTAGAGAAATTTAGATAACACTTCACAAAATGAGATTGTTTTGCTGGAATTTCATTTAGAAGAAAAACAGGGGGGAAAGTTCTGACACTGTGAAAACATTCCATTGTGATATTTTTGGAATAATGTTTCAATTTTTTGTTTTGAAATCAGCTTTGAGGTTTTATTTATTATACACACTTCAAAATAAAAAGTCAAATCTAAATGAAATATTTCAGTTGACCAGAAACTAAAATATTTTCTCTGTGAGGAATCTTGAAATTTTTGGTTTTCATTGAAATTTGGAACAGATCCAAATTTCAAAATCCTTTGTGAAACAGAATTCAATCTTCCGCATAGCTCTAGCTTTATGACAGTAAAGCCAAGATGCCCAATGCAAGATCAGGTTCCCCTTTGGCTACTGGCTCTACATAAACATACTGAGAGACAGTGCCCCAAAGAGCTTATAGTCTGAATTGCAGAAGTGATGTCAAATCCAAAAATAAAGTATTACTTAATATTTTTATTATGTTTTGTAGGAGCACTTTAAGACTATTCCCTGTGGAGTTTACAATCTGTGACTAATGCCACCGAATGACATTTAGAAGCACTATGACTATGAAAGGACCATCCAGCACTGACCAGGCAGAATACTGCACCCAAGAAAGATCACTGGTCTACTGTGATCAGACAGTTTGGATATTTCCACATGAGAAGATTTATGCCAGCCTGAAAATTCATCTCTCTTTACCACATGTAAAGTGTATGCCTGGGATGATTTGTCAAGTTACAAAGTTCCAGGAGGAAGTGTCCTGTCTCAGACTGCTGTGTTTGGAACTCTCCTTAAATTCAATGCAAGCTTTCCACAAGAAGGATGTGCAGGATTCGCCTATGAGGTTACATAAAAGACAAGCCATCACTGCTGACAGCTCCTCACTTGCCAGAGAGGACAGTTTTCAGCGTGCCATCAAATAGCAGCTAATCCTTGGGTTGCCATTAGTCTGTGTGGTGCCAGACATATCAAGACATATCAAAAACAATCACCCCTTTCTTAATTCAGTAAACAGCAATATAATCAGGTGGCAGTGATGAAAGGGTGTCCTGAGAAAAGCTGGAGAACAGCCACTCACAATTGCCATCAGAAAGGACATAAAAAAACCCCTGGTCAATAAAAAGGAATAACATATTCCAAAAGAACCTGGAAAGTTTAAAGTCAGGGTTCTGATGTAAATGTCCTCCACTGAAACTAGCCTATTGAAGATCTCACTTAAGAGTAATATCTAATATAAAGGACAGAACGTTTTTGTATTCCTCTGTTTTACATTTGTCAGGCACATGGAAAGGAGTGATCAGTCTCAAAGGGAATTGGTTTTTATTTGGCTGACTAATATAGATATATATTTGAATATCAGATTCTGAGCATGTGCAGCAGTTGTTTGTTTGTTTGTTTTAAACACTAGATTTTTCAAGGCTACTATGTTGCCATGTAAGGAATAATTTGTTCTGCACATTCATTAACTTAGCAGTGAGAAGGGTAGTCACCTAATGCTGGGGCTAAAGTAAAGACTCCTTTGCACCTTGTAAGGAATGTGGTGTGGTGTTCTGTGCCATCTAGTGGCATTGAGACCACTTAGAGAGAGAGTTAAATGAGTTTTCTCTACAGCCTTAGCTAAGAGCCAGTTGGTTTTTAGATCATGCAGTAGAGACTCATGCACTAAGCTTCAGATGTCCCCGGCTCAATCCCACCCGCCAACGACTAGGGTCTGTCAGCTTTACACAAGGTCAGAAGTAAACATTCCAGTCAGGTTTGTAAGGTACATAGGAGAGGGGCCCCTCCTGCACACATCAGCACACGTTCAAGAGTAATGCCCAAGTCAGCTGGCTGAGGGTACATGCTCAGATCAGTGAAGTTAGAGTTAAATTCTCAATTATAATGACAGACTGGAGTACAAAAGAGCTGGGGCAAGGACTTCTGTGACTTGCACATGTGCTAGGGAGCTGGATTATGGAGTTTACACATGTCACTTGCAATTTTTCAGAGCCATTGGACCCACAAGGTCTCTACCAATGAGGAAAAAACAGAATGGCGCAGTGTAACTAGCACCCAGCAAAGGTACTGAACATGACTGGACTCTTAATGGGGCTAGGATTCCAGACTGGGGAAGGAGGTCGGGGTTCACCAGTACACGTTAGCTAACCCTGACCTGTCTGCGATCTTTCTCCAGTGTAGAAATACAGGTTAACATTTTTACTTGGATTTAGCTGGTCAAAATTGACCTTTGGCTCATCTCAGAGTCAACTTCAACCAGCTAAATTGAGGTAAAAGGTGTTACGACGCATCTACACATGGGAAAAGATACTGGTTAGGTGAATCTGGGGTATCCTGAGTCAATGGTTGTCAGAGTGTTGGTTGTTAAAATTTTTGTCATTCAGGGATGTGAAATACACTCTCCTGAATGACAAAAGTTTTAATGACAAAAAGCACCAGTGTGGACAGCGCTTCAGCGGGAGCCACACTCACTGGCGACAAAGCTACCGCTTCTTGTTGGGGGTGGTTTTATTTTGTCACCAAGAGAGCTGTCTCCCAGCAATAAAGAGCAGCTACACAGAGCAGCTTACAACTGCGCAGCTACAGTGGCAGAGCCGTGCCATTGTAAGATGCGTAGCGTAGATATAGCCTGAGGGACACAGCGAGGCTCATCAGGAATAGACCGCTCAGTGAGCCGTGGGGCAGGAAGAAGTAAGCATTCAAATGCTTTGAGTGGCTGGTTGCCTGATTCCACGTGTTAGTGAGAACGCTCCATTAAAATTAAAAACCCTCCCCAACCTTTGCAAACTAAAATGGAATGATTTTCCATTTTAGTTTGCAAAGGTTGGGGAGGGTTTTTAATTTTAATGGAGTGTCTCTCACTCCCTTCTTCTAGGGGCCTGTCATCTGCACAGAAATTTAAACCCCTGCTTCCATATGAATGTGACTTTCTCCCTCATAGCCCTGGTAGATATACATTTCTCTTTTCCCTGATGTATTGTAAATTAGCACTGCACTATATAAACCTCAGGTTTTCTGTCCTGCACGGTCAGATGTTGCCTGTGATGATACAAGCCTGAAGTTTCCAGTGAACCATCTAATGGGGCTGCTGAAATGGAGACATAATAATTCAGCAAAGGCTCAGAAAGCAGCTAACAAAGACCAATTCACAGGATGGGCAATACATGCAGCTCATTGCAACACAATATATGTTTACTAGCAGGAAAAGTGCAGTGGTTCTGTTTAACAAATAACCAAAACTTTTGGATCATTGTCCAAACTGTCTGAGGTAAAGAGGGTCTGAGCAACACGTAAAGGTGTCCAGAAACAGGCTTCTGACCTATATAAACCTGCAATGAAGTATGGATTCAGAACTAAATCTCTCCAAAATGTGGGGGGATTTGAAGCTGGGGGTTTGGCTAAGGCCCATCTCTATTGCCAAACTTCTTAGTTTAAAAAACTGGGCTACAGCTCTCACAGGGAAGGGGCCCTTGAAACCAGGCTTTTATACTTGTACCCAGAAGTTTTCCCAGCCATATCTTCTTCTTCACATGTAATTTTCACATACAGGTTTTGAGCATGCAAAATACTCAGGCTGGTAGGTATCAATCACATTTGCACAGATCAAGTTGGGTAACCGTCTACCTACTCAATTATGTATGCAATTTCTGTATGCCAATCTGAGTGATTGTATTTGCCAAACCCTGGGCACAAAACATTATGCATGTAGAAAGCCAGATCCAAAAAGCACCTTAGCCCCCAATCCTGCTATCCATGCACAGGAAAAGCTCCCACTTACATCAATCAACATTTTCAAAATCTGTCTTTCACACCCATTATTTATCAATGGGAGTTTTGCCTATACAATGTTGACTTCAGAATTTGGCCCACAGTTACTGCTTAGTGTAATCTCTCTTATTAAGTGTTTTTAAAAAGCTTGGTTTTTTGTGTGTGATGGGTTGATCACAGAAAGCCCCTTGTGACTGCCAAATGATGTGCCAAGACTATTTCTGCTCCTGCTTTCTTGCCCTCGCAGCTTGGGACTTCAGTGCCCTGCCTGGTTTGAGCCAGACTCGCTAGCCTGCTGCAAACCCAGACGCAGGTCTGAACGACATCCCCTAACAGCTGCAGGCTTAAACTAAAAGCAGTGTAAGAAGTGTTCCTGTCTTTAACATTCAGATGCACAACTCCCAATAGGTTCTAAACCCAAATAAATCTGTTTTACCCCATATAAAACTTATACAGGGTAAACACAAATTGTTCACCCTCTATAACACTGATAGAGAGATATGCACAGCTGTTCCCCCCCCCCCCCCCCGCCAGGTATTAATACATACTCTGGGTTAATTAATAAGTAAAAAGTGATTTTATTAAATACAGAAAGTAGGATTTAAGTGGTTCCAAGTAATAGCAGATAGAACAAAGTGAATTACCAAGCAAAATAAAATAGAACATGCAAGTCTATGTCTAATACAGTAAGAAAACTGAATGCAGATAAAAACCTCACCCTCAGAAGAATTCCAGTAAGCTTCCTTTTACAGACTAGTCTTCTTCTCCAGCTGAAGACAAAATGAAGGGGTCTCCCAGGGGTTTAAATAGTCTCTCTCTTGTGGGCGGAGACCCATCCTCTCTCCTATGCAAAATCCAGCTCCAAGATGGAGTTTTGGAGTCACATGGACAAATCACATGTCCATGCATGACTCAGTTTTTACAGGCAGCAGCCATTGTTTACATGCTACCCTGAACCTCCTCAGGTAGACTTCTTATGTGGACTGGAGCCTTCCAAGATTCATTGTCCTTTAAGTGTTTCTTGATTGGGCACTTAATTTGCACATTCCTTTCTCAATAAGCTGACCAAATGCTTTACTAAGGCTACTTAGAACTCAAGCAAGTACACAGCCAATATTCATAACTTTGAATGCAACAACACATGCATACAAATAGGATTAAATAGATTCAGTAGATCATAACCTTTACAGAGATATGATACATGGCATATGTAGTATAAAACATATTCCAGTTATGTCATATATACATTCATAAGCATATTTCCATAAAGCCTCATGAAGTACACCGTAACAGTGTGGTCTGGTGACAAGGAGTTGCACATTCCCAGGAAATGAATACAGTGGGTTCAGACAGCCAGGGCCAGTGTAACCATTTAGGAGACCTAGGCGGTCACCTAGGGCACTAGGATTTGGGGGGCACCATTTTCTTCAGCAGCAACCGCAACGGCCGGATCTTCGGCCGCTCTGGTCGCCACCGGCATTTAGGCAGAGGGACCTGGGGCAGGAGAGCGCGGGGAGGGTCGCCTGCAGCAAGTAAGTGTGGAGGTGGCATGCAGGGGAACTCCCCGCCCCAGCTCACCCCTGCTCCGCCTCCTCCCCAAGCACACTGTCGCTGCTTCACTTCTCCCACCTCCCAGGCTTGCAGCGCCTAAGCTGATTGGCACCACGAGCCTGGGAGGCGGGAGAAGTGAAGCAGCGACAGCGTGCTCCGGGTGCTTGGGGAGGAGGCATGCGCGGAGCAGGGGTGAGCTGGGGCAGAGGGGTGAGCTCAGGGCGGAGGGTGGGGAGCTGCCGTGAGTGGGGGGCCCCTCAGGGCGGAGGGGGATAGCTGCCGCAAGGGGGGCGCCTCAGGGCGGAGGGGGGGAACTTCCGTGGGGGGGTGCCTCAGGACGGAGGTGGGGGGGTGCAAGGTGGAAGTTTTGCCTAGAGCGCGAAACATCCTTACACCGGCCCTGCAGACAGCCAGTCATCTACCAACCTTTACACAAATCTCAGTTCACACATGTTCAGTCAAGACTTGTGAGAGTTTGGCCCTAAATTCTTGGAAGATTCTGTCTTCGCTGAGCCTTCTCCACCCCTTCACAGCTCCTATGTGTCGACCAGACTATATCTATGCCATTCCTACAGGGTGACTGAGTATACGCTGGCCTAGGGCTTTCTTGCAATTCCTCTTCTAGCTGCCCAGGGGCCATGGAACTGAAAGCAAAAAGTCTGTCTATCCTGTGCTCTCAACGCTCCTCCTGATGGAGCCCAGGCAATGTGGGAGAGAAGAAAGAAGCAACCTCTAGAATGCAGACTGAGGAGGAAGAGAGAGGGGTGGGGCAAAGATAGAAGGTCTGTGGACAGAGGCAGGATCTCAGGGAGGAAATGGGTAACGAGTCTAGAAGGAAGGGGGTTACGGGGTTAGGAGCTAAAGGGACAGAAGGTGAGAAATGGTCAGGAGCAGGAGTCAGAAGGAGGAGCAGAGGGAATGGGATGGCAGTAGGAAAGGAAGGGAGTCAAGCAGGAGATAGAGTGATAATAGCAGTAAGGGACAGAGGCTGGGGGAGTCAAAAAGGTCAGTAATCTCTAGGCATATTCCCCTCCAGAACTGGAATTGAACCCTTTATCCCTGGGTCTCAACATTCCTTTACTGTCTGTCAAACAGCCATGAAAGCCACTTGCAAAGTGTGTGTCTCCATCACCCTCTACAGGCAGGTCTTTATAGATTATAATAAGAACATAAGAACAGCCATACCGGGTCAGACCAAAGGTCCATCTAACCCAGTATCTGTCTACAGACAGTGGCCAATGCCAGGTGCCCCAGCGGGAGTGAACATAACAGGCAACAAGTGATCTCTCTCTGCCATTCATCTCCACCCTCTGACAAACAGAGGCTAGGGAGATCATTTCTTACCCATCCTGGCTAATAGCCATTTATGGACTTAACCACCATGAATTTATCCAGTTCTTTTTAAAACTCTGTTATAGTCCTAGCCTTCACAACCTCCTCAGGCAAGGAGTTCCACAAGTTGACTGTGCGCTGCGTGAAGAAGAACTTCCTTTTATTTGTTTTAAACCTGCTGCCTATTAATTTCATTTGGTGACCCCTAGGTCTTGTATTATGGGAATAAGTAAATAACTTTTCCTTATCCACTTTCTCCACATCACTCATGATTTTATATACCTCTATCATATCCCCCCTTAGTCTCCTCTTTTCCAGCTTCTACTATCAGTTACTCCTTTAGCTCAAGTGATAGGGGACTGTAGTGACTCTGCTGATGACCCATGTTGGGATCATCATAGTTCCACACGATTGCATTTTAAAAAAAAAGGTTTTTAAAAAAATACATAAGAAATTACATTTTGCAACCCTAATAATAGTCTTTTAACATCATTTTTTGTTTTGTTTTTTTAAAGACAAGCTCTCTAAAGTTAGGAAATGCCAGAATTAAGGTTGCCCATGCAGACAGCCAGAAAGTCAGTGGTAACTTTATAATTACAGGGTTAGACTGTATGCAAGGTGCAAAGTTAAATTATAGGCCAGAAATCTGAAACCCAGAGTGTGATAAATATTCTGAAAAGGTGAATAACTTCCAGCTCACATGGCAGTTTTTGTTGGTAAGGGACGAAGTTAAGTATGGACAACTGCCAGGCTGTGTGGACAAGTGGAGAGTTTTGCCTGTACAACTTTCAGGTGTAGTCCAGGCCATGAGCTGCTCTGGCTTTACATGATGTTACCCAGAAGTAACCAGTCTTACCCAGAATGCTAGGGACACCTCCTCTCATTGCTGCTTTCTTCTTTTTCTCTTCCATTGCAGGCCAAAGTCTCTTTGCTGTTTTGGGGATGTCAGATTACATTAATCAAGCTCCAACTGCTGAGCTTCCATCAGGGAGACAGAGAATTATAAAGCCATTGGATCACAGGGACATCAACCTAGTAGTTTCATCAGCTGCTTATGTAAAGACACAGATCTGCTACAGTCAGCTGAAAACACTGGTTAGGAACCAATATTGCTAATGGAACAAATATCACTGGCAGAACTTTAGCTACAAACAAGCTTATCACAGCTTCTAGGAGCCTTTTTTTGGTGAAATAAGGATAAGGAGTAGTGTGACAAGTGACCATGCCATTAACTTCTCAGTACTAGCAATTATTGTACCGATAACATATCCAGCCCTATCACTTCACTAAATTACCTGTGGTTTGACAGAAGTCTGCTCACAACCTTGTATTATGTGGCGTGCCTATTGTCTATTATTGAAGCCACTAGCAACTCTCTAAACAAGTTCTCCTGCTGAATATATGGCAGCACCTTCCTATGACTAATTATGTCTTGACAAGGGAAGGACTTTACTTTACTTTCTTTATTATCTTCAGGCCACAGCATTCCTCAACGTAAAGAAAATTCAGTGTGTTCCAAAATAACAGGCAGAGCTGAGAACTGATATCTCACTATTTACAAATACGGTGGAAAACTGACCCACAAGCAACCCTCTGAGGTTTTTTTTTTAATCCATCTGTAACACTTAGCATTTATTAAAAGCTTCTCAGAATATTGTCTGATAATAGGCAGATAAACATGGGCATTGTCCATGAAGGATTAAAGATACATCTCAACAACTTGCAGAAGGATAAAACAGGAAATAAAATGAGCAAAAATGCTATTTGTTTCCATTAAATGTCTCCATTGTTTATGATGTCAAATATCTAACATACTTTTTTTTTTGTTCATACGGTAAAGAGAAGGGCTGGTTGCCCATGATAAGCTGGTAGCTCACAGAACTCCTTCAAGTGCTTTATAAATTTCTGATTGTCTTCTTTCTCTGATCCATAAGATCGCATGTCCTATTTAAATAGCTGATTGGAGGGTTGGTTTAAAAGTAAGTAATATTTTTCAGTGACTGGCTCTCAGGGGTCACTGCAATAAGTATAGCACTCTATTGGTACTGTGTGAGGAGCAGAATTCTTTGAGTTTAAGAGACATTCATCTACTGCTGTACATGCACGTTTTGATATTTGAAAAGCTGCTTTTTGCCTTCATGTTCAGAGCCAAAGTTTATTTTCTTAATATATTTCTCCCATCTCTTTCATATGTTGTTCATTTCATTTTATTAACAAGTTGTCTCAATTTTGAAAAGGGCTTTCAAGAAAACAGGCTTTGAGGCTCTTCTTGTCCTATCTTACAGGAAATCCAAAAGGCAGAATTCTGTTGCAAGCTGCTGATAATCACCACAATTTAGTGAAGATGGCGGGGGAGAGTGGTTATGCCACATTGTGCAATCTGCAAACATCAGGAGCTGTTGTTCCACTGAAATCAGTGGAGTTACACTGCAGTAAATATGGAATAAGCGAGTTCAAGTGCTGTATGTTTTAGTTGCTCATCGTAGTGTTCAAAAATCACATGCATCATCCCAAAGCCTTGTGAAGTGACGGAGTCATATTATCGATGTGAAGTATGACATTTGACAGGAGGATAGTAACGTATCATGCTGGAAACCAACTTCTGGACTGGACTAGTCTAGTCAGGATCCATTTCAGCCATTTTTGAAGTTAATTGTATGTTAAAATCAAGCATCGGAAATTGCAGAATCCGAGCAATGTGCAGTTGCTTTCCTCTCTGTTTTCATAGAGTCTAAAGGGGTTTGTCAAGGCATTTTCTAGACAGGCTGGTGGCATGTCAAAGGCAGAACTAAATCTTTGTGACTGATCAGGGCTTCACAAGAAGGAGTTGATTGTGTCCTTACAGAACACCCAACTTTTCTGCAGGGCTGAGTGGGCTTCTGTCCTCATTACAGATTACTATCACACCACAGCAGCACCACACGTTTTGATATGCTAGTCACATCCAGTCCTTCATCCATCCAGGGACTGCAATCAGGTACCTGATAATAATGCAAGTCACATCAGTTGGACTGCTGCCGCAGTGCACTGATTCATGCTGGTGCCTTGATGCAAATAACAAGGACACCAGGGCCAGAAGATGTAGGAGCCTGTCTTTATTACACAGATGCTGTTTTCGTGCTGGAACTTTCCAGTCTTTCGCTCCTCTTGCAGGTATGCAGTGTATCTACTTTCCATCTCCTAGCCTCTGGCAGAACAATGGCACTGTGTAAATACATAATGAATAGCCAGGGTGGTGGGAGGAAGGGCAGGGGCAGGGGGCTTGAGGGAGACAGGAACAAATACAATTTAATCACTAAGCAGCTAGTGCCTTTTCAATGTTGTGGCACTGTTTCTTACTATAAGTGATCTATTCTCCTTTCATCTTTGCCACTGCATGAAGATTTGTCTAATTGCCATGAGACAGAGAAAATACAGAAAGGATGACCATAAACAGTTATTTATTTTGTCAATAATCAGTATACCTTCCTGTGCAGTTTGGCAGACACTAACGTTTCTCTCTGTGTAGGTGCCTATACTTACTATGCCATTTTTCTGTAGAGTTTGCCTACGAGCACTGTGTTATTTGCAAATTACACAAATGCTTAAAAAAACATGATGATAATAATTACCTAAATTTATATACAGTTTTTTTTTCCTGATGTAGCTCAACAACAAAACAGCACAGCTGTTTCATCCCACACAACGTTCCCAAAGTGCTGTACACACCTTCAATTCAAAGAACAGAATAAATAACAAATCAAAGCAGCAGCAAACTACAGGCTACACTTAAATACAGGCACTGACTGGGAAAATCTAACGGATAAAAGGCGGTGCTCAGCCGGGCTGTTCAAAATGTTGTTTTACATTAAACCATTTAGAAAAAAAATCATTTTGTTCAGATTTTTCCACAGCATTTTTAGAGCTAATTTCCAACCAAATGAAATAAAGTATTGTTTTTGTTTCCAACAGAAACTCAGTTAAACATGTGTGGGTTTCCCCTCTGGAAAAGGGAGGAGGAAAAGAAAAAGGAAAAAGAGTGGCAGAGGGAGGGAGACATTATTTGTAATGCAAATAATAAACAAGATAATCCAAATTACTATGAAAATTTTCATTTAAACTGAAAAGCCATTTTTGGTCAAAAATGTCTCAACCACCTCTAGTGTTCAGATGCTATCATTACAAGAGTTAGCCTAATGACAGTCCAATTCAGTTTGGGGTCTCTAGCCATAACTGCAATATGACGCATAATAATAACCATAAGCATCTAAACATAGCTACTTCAGAGTTAAGGGCAGTTGAATCAACAGAGCTACACCAGTTTACACTGGCTGAGGATATGATGCTAAGTGCATAAATGCAGAATGGTCCTCCACTGTCATTAGATTCAGATCAGGGCAAAATAAACAGCTGGCCAGTTCAAAATTTTAAAGGGTGATACAAAATATAAATGGAAAGATAATCAAACAGTTATGATGGAGAAAGCCCATTCAGACCCTTAAAAGTAAATGAAAGAACCTTGAAATCAATAAGGGACTTTACTGGAAGCCAGAGTAATGTCTTTGAAAACAGGTATAATACAATCTTGGAGGACCTTTAAGAAAGCAGCCCAATGACATTCCAGTTGTGCTGCACTCTGATCCAAGTTAAATCCCAGTCATGTTGCCCACAAGATGACGACTTTCAGTAACACAAACTCCACACAATGAGACCATTCATAAATAGTTCAAACAGCATTCCCGCAAAGCAAGACTCCAACTTGGCCTTATTGTGCATATGGCAACAAGGCAATTTAGCTAAAATGTAAACAGAGAGAAATCTAGAGAGCACGAGAGCATTATGCCCAATCTTTTATTAGGAGAAGGGCATGCTAGGTAAGAGCAAGATCTCCCCCTCCCTTCTTTTAGGCTGAGGTTGATTACTAATTAAGTGTCCCATGTGGAATAGCAGAAATGCATGTTGTGCCTTCCAATGACAGATCCCATAGAAATCATATGAAGCTACTGCAACCTATCAGCCCCCAGCAAACAGGAACAAATCTGGAGCAGAAACCAAAGCACTACACACACTATGGCACAAAGATTTCCCCTCCTGGAAAAGAATTTGCAAGTTGTATGTATGATGTTGTTGCTCATTTTGGCCCCAAGCACCTAGTCAACATTCAAGATCCCGGCGATGTTTTAGATGGGGATAGAAATTGATGATGCAATCTGGTATTTTCTTTGATGCAGACTTGTTTGTTTAAGAAGAATGTACAAGGTTCTGCTTCTCCATACACAGGAGAAAAATAATTCTTAGCATACAGTCCCAAACCTAGACCCAAAAGCTCTCACATACTATGCTCACAGGCTACTGCTTGACTTTCTTGCTTTTTCCTCTGAGTCTGTCTCTTTGCTGTTCTCTCTTCCCTCACACACATTACCAAAGGCTCTGGCTCTGTGGGTGCTTCAGGGCTGGAGCAGCCACAGAAAAAAATAGTGGATGCTTAGCACCCACCAGCAGCCCCGTCGATCAGCTCCTCCGCCTCCCTCCCAGCACTGCCCGCAGGCCACGGATCAGCTGTTCAGTGGCATTCAGGAGGTGCTGGGGGGGGTGGGGAGGAGCAGTAGCAGGGGGAGGGGGCAGAGTGGGGGCAGGAGCTTGGGGGAAGGGGTGGAGTGGGGGTGGGGGCTAGGGCAGAGCAAGGGTCAAGCCCCTCCTCCCCCCTGGGAACTGGGGAAGTTGGCGCCTCTGCACGTTACTCAAAATGATACTCAGCAAAAGCCCTCCCCACACCCAATCCACAACTTCTGGGTAGGTTCACATAACCCTTTTGTTTTAGGTGAGGGCTGGTGATTAATTTATCCTTAAAGTTATGCTAATTGAATGGTGTATTCACCCCCATTGAGCTCACTGAGGATGCCATAATATGGAAGATATATTTGAAATCCCTTTACTTTCATTACCATGAAGTAACCCACAGTAATGAATGCTACTGTCCCGATGGAAAAAGTTTCCTTTCATGTAGTGTATTTTTTAAATTGATCTTAATATAGCAGATCAAAGATATCAATATCAGCTCAGTCAGTCAGCCCTCTCGTTACACAGGAAGATGTTCCACTGGTCTCCACCCCTGAGACAAGGTTTGGCAGGACAACAGATCATATAGGTTCAAGAGGAGAGATGGGCACAAGCAAATACAAGGCATAAGGTCTGATTCTGCACTCTGTGATGCCAGTTTTACATGTATTGAAATCCATGAAGTAACAGCAGCATGAAATCAGTGTAACAGAGGAGTGAATCATGCGCTAATCCACAGACACACCAGGCACGTGACTGCCTCTACATGAAAGTCGGCATCCAGTGCTAAGAACAAGCCAGTTTTCCAGTATGTTTAGCATCTATGATGTGTACATGTTTGCAAAAGAATCAGTAAAGACTATTTTGCATGCCTTATGCATTCAAACAAGATACCAGCCGAGAAGCAGCAGAAGGAAACAAACTCTAGTTTGTGTGTCTCTGCAAAAACTAAAGAAATTATTTATTTTAAAGTGATCCGGGTAATAAATCTCCCACATACCCCAATCAGAATGCCAAAGACAGCAAAAAGGGACTTGAGAGAGACAGGAATGACTAAGCCTCCTACATTTTACTTGCAGAGGTGGATGAAGCTGTTTGAAAACAGCCTTGATTTACGTCTTCCCAGTTATGCCGCATTATTAAGTAAATGGCTTCCTAAGTGCCAGTAATGAAGTCTCTGTTGGCAGAAGTCAATTCACAGCCCACAGGCAAGCATCTCAGTTTTACCGGATGCCTTGGGGGTTTAGAGGCAACAAATGCAGTGGGGGGAAAATGTCACATCAAAAGAAAAAAAATAATCAGCAAAACTGCATTTGCTCTTTAAAATATTCCAGTAATGACGTCTTCTTTCCCTGTATATAATACCTCCTCTCCTCAGCCTATGAACATACTCTGTATACAAGGAGAAAAGCTATGGAGAAGACAAAACCGGACAGGAATTATTTCACCACTTAGAAGATTCTCTGATGTTTGAGGGATATGAGAACTCACCCAGCTCAGGCAGGGCCGGCTTTAGGAAGTGCGGGGCCCAATTCGAACATTTTCAGAAGGGCCCTGGCAGGGATGACTTAAAAAAAAAAAGTGGAAAAAAAAGCCTTTCATTTCTTTCATGTATTATTTACTTTCCACAACTATATGAATAATAAAACTGTATATTATATACATTGCATCATATATGTTGTTGATTGGCTATTAAGGACCGCCATTTCACATGTGTGGGTCCTCGCCACTCCCTGGGGGTGTGCACATGTGTTGGTCCCAGCTGCTCCCTGCCCCCCTCATTGAAGCAGGTGTGCAGGGTTACTGCCCTGGAAACTGCAGGGCAGCAGTGGACATGGAACTGGCTGGAGGCAGGGCAGGGGCTGACTGGAGGTAGGGTCTGGCTGCAGGCAGGGTAAGGGGTGTGGGACTGGTTGGAGACAGGAGGTGTGGGGTGCACTGGCTTCAGGCAGGGCCGCAGGGGGGTGCAGCAGGGGGTTGCAGGTCTGGAGACAGCGGAGTGTGGAACTGGCTGGCTTCAGGCAGTGGGGTGCATCAGGGGTTGACTGGAGACAGGGCAGAGGGTGCGGGCTGGGCAGGGTGTGCAGGGCTGGTGCGGGCAGCAGTATGTGTGGGGCTGGCTGGCTTTGGGCAGGGCTGCAGGGGTGCGTGGCAGGGGTTGGCTGGAGACAGGACAGGGGGTTTGGCAGAGGCTGGCTGTGGGCACGGGGTGCAGAGCTGGCTGCAGGCAGGGGGGGCCGGACTGGTGTGGGCAGGTCAGGAGGTGCAGCAGAGGCAGCTGGAACCGCAGCCCTTTAAGTAGCCCCCAAACCCCCTTCTACCCCACCCCGGACCTTTTAAATAGCTGCAGGAGCGCTGGGGAATGCATGGGGAGGCGGGGCTCCAGCGGCTATTTAAAGGACCGGGATAGCAAAGGCAGCTGGAGCCCCGGGCCCTTTAAATAGCCCCCGGAGCCCCTCACTGCCCCAGGGCTCTGGGTGCTATTTAAAGGGCCCAGAGCGCCAGCCGGGGTCGCGGGGCTTGCCACGCTCTGGCCGGAGCTCCAGCCGGGGTCACGGGGCTTGCCGCGCTCCGGCTGGAGCGTGGCAAGCCCTGCGGCCTCGCTCTCCCGGAGGAGAGCGGCAAAGCCCTGCCACCCCACTCTCCCGGCTGGAACCCCGGCCGGAGCGCGGCAAGCCCTGCCGCCCCGCTCTCCCGGCTGGAGCCCCGGCTGGTGCGCGGCAAACCCCGCTGCCCCGCTCTCCCGGCTGGAGCCCCGGCTGGAGCGCGGCAAGCACCGCCGCCCCACTCTCCCGGCTGGAGCTCCGGCCGGAGCGCAGCAAGCCCAGCTGCCCAGGCTGGAGCTCTAGCTGGGAGAGCGGGGCCGCGCAGCGCTCCCGCCGGCACTTCGCTCAAAGGAGCGGGACCATGGAAGACCCTGGAGCAGACCGCAGCCAGGGACTGGGGTAAGTTTAAAAAATAAAAAAATTAAAAAGGTGCCTAAGATGTGGGGCCCTCTTAGGCGTGGGGCTCGATTCCCCGGAATCGGTCGAATCGGCCTAAAGCCGGCCCTGAGCTCAGGACACACAGGAGTATGAGCTAGCGATTAGAGCATGGGACTTGTAGTTAGAAGTTCTGAGTTCTTTTCCCAAGTCTGCCATTAATTCCTGGTGTGATCCCAGGCAAATCACTGATGATCCTGCCATCTGTGGCACTGTACAACTTTAACTCCCTTTGAAATTAGTAGGAGATGATGCTCATCACCTATAAAAATCAGGCCTAGGGAAACATTTTCAAAAGCACCTAGTTGACTTAAGAGGAGAGTGGGGTGGGAAACCGTTTTGAAAAAGTTTTCCCATCTTGAATCAGAACAAAAAGTTGAAATCTCTAAAATTTCCATGAATCAAAAATCCAAATGCTTCATTTTCATTATTTTGAAATGTTTCATGGCAATTTTGACCTTTTTTTAAAAGATTTTTTTTTTACTCTAATTCATTTAAATTTCTAAACAAAAAGTCACATTGAATCAGAAAACCAGAATGTTTCATTTTGCAAACACTAAAATAGAATTTCGACTATTTTAAATCTTTTGGTTTTTTTCAAAACATTTTTGAGTTGAGAAATTTGTTGAAACAGACTCTTTCCCATGAAAAAAGTTTTGGCTTCAAAAACTTGGCATTTCATTGAAAAATTCCCAACGAGCTTTGCTTAGAAGCTTAATTCCCACCCAAACTCAAAGGGCTCTAAGATCCTAAATTACTTTTTAAAATAGGACTTGGGTTCGTAGCTCACTTAAAAGGAGCTCTTGAAAATGGTTACCCTCTGTGCCTTAGTTTGTCCATCTATAAATGTACTGATACTATTACTTACCTAACTCACAGCAGTCCTGTGAGATTTAAACAATAAAATGATATCTAGAAGGGTAGATGCCTTTGATACCTAGATCTTGGATGCTCAGATACAAAGTGAAAAATGCAAAACATTATTTTTATTTCTCTCACATACTTTATCATCTGCCCTTTATAATCAGAACATTAAGGTATATTGCCAGGCCTGGCAAAATAATTGAGTTTTTATATGTACACAACTGTATTAGAAATCAACCTGATTCAGACATGCTGAAAAATGTTGCTTTACATTAAAACACACAGTGCAGTTAATCGTCCTTGCTCCCTAGTTCCTTCTCCTGGAATGGACTCCAATCTATGATCTGCTCCTCACTACGAATGTCACCCTTCCTCTGACCTACAGCAAGACATAAATGGGGTATCACGGTCCTTAAATCAAGTCAAGAACTGATACAGCTACATCAGACCTTCACGTCAGGTTTCCTGTCCTAGTATTATCTCACTCCCTCCTCCACCACTATCCCAATTATCCCTGAGATCCTTGTGCATATTCTCAGGATTCCTGGAACCTGTGTTTCCAAAAAACAATAATCTGGAGCTGTCCTGAAGTAGGAAAAGCACTGGTCCAAATTTTCCATGCAAACTGGCAATGATTGCAATAGTAGCTGATGCCTCTCAGTGCTCCATCTGGGTCCCCTGTCATTAACACAGCCCGCTCACTCCAAATCTGGCTCTTGCAGCCAGTGAAAGCATATGGAGAAGGTCTTGTTCTAAGGAACCACAGGGACTTCCATTGTGTCTGAGAGCAAGAGATCTAAACAAGAACATCTGCTCTTTGATTTTCAATGCCATTTTGTACACTGGACTCAATAATTTTACTGGGCCAACGAACTGGACTCTCTGATAAACCAAGAGAGGTTGGTGGCCTGACCCTCTTGTAGCCAAAAGTGTTGTTAAAGCCAGGGGGGTCCATATGGAAGGTGAAATGGCAGCTATTCAAATATGCCTGGCATTTACCATTGAGCAGAAGGCAGGAGAGGGGCATTCACTTAATCATTAAGTACCATTGTTCTGAGAATGTCAGGGCCTGGAAGGCAGACATGATAGCTTATTCTACAGCCTCCTGAGTCTGCGGCAACAGCCATTCCTGTTGCCACTGTCAAACCATCATATATCCCCAGATGTTCGTGCAAGTTGATCTGGTTTCAGGCATCTTACTATGGCCTAAATGTAGGAATAGTAGCTGTTGGCCTTCGTCGGCAAGAAATGAAGCTGAAAAGATCACGCCCAGCAAGCTAAATAAAATATTAATACAGTAGTGTGACATGGCTGTGGTGGATGTGGTGCTCATGACAGCAATGGAAAGATAATCCTGAGGTTATCTGGACATAGTGAGGGCAGTGGAGATGGTCTTCAGACCCAAGCTTTCCCAGAAGCAGAGTGAGGTTGGATCTGGTATCTTAGTATGGGCCCCTTTCTGGCATGCAGCATTAGGCAAGCTTTCTAATGTAGGTCTGCCAGTGCACCTTAACCCTGGTCTGCCATTACACCTGTTATTCAAATCCTGAGCCTTTCTTAGTGAGCTGTATGAGTGGTGAGAAGTGCTTCTCTTGCAGCAGTGTCTCATCTATGCCAGGTTATTGTTATCCTTAGGTTATTCCCCAAAACAAGATTGCTGCTCCTAGGGAAATCCACCACAAGAATAGACATGCCTGATTCAATATTTCACAGCTTCTTTGTGAGATCTTAAGATAGAGTTTCCACAATACTGCACTATTTCAGGTTAGGATGACCAGATAGCAAGAGTGAAACAATCAGGACAGGAGTGGGGGTGGGAGGGATAATAGGGTCCTATATAGGACAAAGCCCCTAATACTGGGAAGTCTGGTCCCCCTATTTCAGGTGGATGAATAGGCTACAGGAAAAGGCAGATCACACACTAAAGCTTTATGAAGATCATTCTATTTAACCACCAACTAATTAGATCTACTGCAGTAAAACTATAGATGGAAGATTCAAGGCCTCAGAGTCTGAAAGCATTCCCCTATTTATCTGTTGTATTTTTGGTATTTTGTTCCCAGTTTCCAATTCAGAAAAATTTCCTTTGTTCCTACAACTAAAGTGACTCCAGTTATTCCCCTCCAGAAGTCTTTGTACCAAACAAACACAGAAATTGCTCTGATGTCCAGTCGCCACTTTAGATGCCTGGTATCATATCATTAATCCCTCTTAATGGACTGAAGTGACACAAAATTGTTTACCAAAAGAGGGTGTATGTCTACACAGCAAAGAAAAAACCTGCAGCTAGCCTATGCCAGCTGACTCAGGCTCCCAGGGCTCGGGCTGCAGGGCTATTTCATTACTGTGTAGACTTCTGGGCTTAGCCTGCAACCTAAGCTCTTGGATGCTCCCACCTTGCAAGGTCCTAGACCTCAGACTGTAGCTCAAGCCCAGAAACCTACAATGCAATTAAACAGCCCCTTAGCCTGAGCCCCGTGAGCTAGAATCAGCTGGCCCAGGACCTCTGCGAGTGTCTAATTTCTGTGTAGACCTACGCACAGTGACTGATCTATGGGTAATGAGTCACCGGACTACTTTTAGACTGTGCTATACCCTTCAATTCAAGGCACTGTGCACAGAGGGTGCCACTGAGGCTTAATGCATCAGCTCAGGTGTAATCTTATCTATGCCAGGGTAGTCAATAGGCAGACCATGAGCCAAATCCGAACCACCAGCTGCTTTTGAACAGACCCCAAATTATTTTTATTTCTTTATTATCATTATTATTACTTTTTTATTATTTTCTCTGGAGTCTGGACCTTGACTGTACATTGACCAAGAAATTTGGACCTTGACAAAAAAGTAACTGATTACCCCTGGCCCATACCTAATGCGCTGTCACCTACAGTATGTTAAATGCAACTTAATTCTTTTTTAATAGAAAAAGAAAAATCTTAATCCTGAATTAATATTAAGAGCCAATTTGTGAAATGTATATACCAATTTTCTGCCTGCAAAACATGCATGGCCGTGCCTACCTGCAAACCACACAGTTCCACATGCCTAAATGCACACACATCCATTTGCTCATGCAGCTATTACTTTGGTGCACAAACGCTTGTTTGTGCACACATACAAGATTCGTAGGCACAAGTATGCACTCCCATCTCACAGGTGCAGCTTAGATGCCACTTCTTGAAAGTGTGGCCTTAAAATTCTGACTTAATCCTCAAAAGTGAGGATATTCCCTTGGGATTAGGTATTGCAGGGATCTGAGATTGTGTGAGGTCTAAAGGGGTGTGGATCTTTAGAACCAAACATGGAGAGAATTAAAAACAAACTGCAAAACCTTTAATCTCCTGCTTTTGATTACTCTAATGTTTTTCCTACATACTTTTCTGTACTTAACGTTTTGTGCAATTTTTGTGACTGGACTAATATGACATGCTACTGTGTTTTTGCACCAGTACTTTTGCAAAGCTTGACATTTTAGAGGGCCTGTTGAAGTTGTTGCTGCTGGTATATTATCACAAAAGAAATGTAGTGATAAACTGAGAGACCAATGCCGGTGTTAGCTGCTCCATGAAGCATGACGTTGGAGGCTAGCTGATTCTGCTTGAGCCTCCAACAGGTGTCTGGTTGACGTTTGTGGCATTAAATATCACACAACTGTCAAATTCATATGGACAAGTGCAAGATTAAGACTCACGCAGTAGCTGAAGGACCAAATCATCCTAATGGATCAATGTGCTGCCGTGAGGCATTTGGTAATGCATCAAACTATGCAGTAGTGCCATGATAGGAGTATTTAAACTCTCTACAGATATTGCACTGCCCAGGATATCTGGGGTTTTTAGGTTCTCTTGCCCCTGTGGAAGGCTGAAACTTGTTCCCTGCTTGCATTTAGTTAATCATTCATATGTTATCAGTGCCAGACAAACTGGGCTCATATTTTTCTTTATATGCACAGCACAGCTTAGTGACACAATCCTTACTCTCACTCTGTGACCCAATGGATAGAACATAGGCATGGGACTTAGAAGATAGGTTCTATTCCTGTCCTGCTAGCTGGGTGACAGTGAGCAAGTCACTTCACTTCCCTGTGCTCCAGTTGCCCCATCTGTAAAACAGGGATTACACTGATCTTTTTGGTCAAGCACTTTGGGATCTACCGATGAAAAGGGCTATATGAGAACTAGATGTTATTACTCACATAGACAAACGTAGACTCTTGAGAGTAGCTGATTGTCTGTCGTGGACAACATGTGATAGTATGAGTGGAGGTTGCTGACTTAACTCCTTATTAGACAAGACACCACAGGAAATGTAAAGTCAGATGGAGAACTACAAAGATAGAAATATGCAGAGCATCTGTATGAAGCGAATAGGGCACTGATTCAATAAGGTACTTACGTTTGTTCCAAACTTCGAGCATGTGGGCAGTCCCACTGAATCAGTTCCAATGTTTGGAGTGATATGCACACTTTGCAGAGGTATAACTGGACTACTCAGGGTCCAGGACAACAGTGAATGAGGCCTAGGGTGTTTTGAGCCCTTCATTTAGTGCACTCTCTCCCACAACCCACTCAAACAACCAAAAGACACATTCTTCAGTTGCAGCACTCACTGTCTTGCAGATCCAGCACACAAGTGCTTTCAGCTTGTATTTTGTTAGCTTTCCAGTGGACACCTTTTATCTAAATGTTTTAAGGAGAGTGGGAGAGTTACCCATAGACATCAAGACTCTTCCACAATGAGCTTCAGGTGCAATGAAGACTTGCATGATCTGCCCCTACCCTGTCTAAGTCAATGAGAGTTTTTACATTAACCGGGCTGGTACAGGATATGGCCCTGCACAGTGCATGGGACAGAGCCACACTACTCCATCAGGAGCTTCAGGAAGCCTCAAGGAAACATACAGTGCCGTTCAAAGCTCCAGCTCTCCATTTTTGTGAATGCAATTTTACCTATTTCCTGAGGTTTGATACATTGGAGACAACCTATTTTGCAGCCTTGAAGCCTATGGCAATATGCAAAAGAGACAAGACTCCAGTGAGTAATAGAATACATACATTCATACACGAAGTGTGATGCAGTTTCATGAAATGTGAGCATCATTTTCCTAGAGAGAACACTAAGCATAAATAAATCTATAAATTACTATTTGACTTTGCATTAAGGAGACATAGCTTCTTTACTGTCAGTGTCGTTTGTGTTGCTGGGATGTAAGTCTGTTAGTGTATAATAGTGGTATGTGGCTGTATAGATGCAAAAAAACCCATTTTAAATAAATGTTTTTTTTCCTTCCTAAGGGCCTCCTGGGTCATCTAGCCCTTCCCACTGAACTATTACAGGATTGTATCTCGCACTAGAGATTTGTGATTTTGCTACCTATAACTGAAATAAAATCGGTGACAGTACAAACTTTTAACCCAAAAATACCATTGTGTTCTGTTTTAACAACTTTAAAAAATGTGACTTCTCTAGCAGAACAGCCCAGGGGAAAAGTAACAGACAAGACACTCTTAAAAAAAACAAACAAAAAAAACCCTGTCTTTTCTTCATTTTATATTAATGGGATGTAAAGATGTTTTGGAATCATTTTAGATTATAACTATATCAAATGAGGAAAAAAAATCCACTGGTATTTGGCAATCACTCCAGTTTTATTCTATGCTATCCTTGTATTTATAAGGCCCTCATCACCTGATTGCATCACAATACCACCTAGCTCTTCTTTGTATAATACTTTGAAATCTAATGATGAAAAGCACTATACAGAGGAAGTAAGTATCAGTATCCACCAACAAATTTTATCTTTTCAGCATATCGGCAAGGCATATCGGGAAGTATCATCCTTATTTTTACAGAGGGGCAACTGAGGCACCTGGTTAATTTAAGTGATTTGCTCAAGGTCTCACCAGTGTCTATAGGTGAGTCAGAAACTGAACCAGGGACCCTGAGTCTCAGACCAGTGCCTGGCCCACTAGATCATCATTCTTCCTCCTATTTGCTCTTGTATTCAACTCAGACACAGACAGAAAATGTTCTCAAAACCAAAACGGTGAATATTAAAGTTTGTTTTTTCTCTCTCCACCTCCCCACTTCTCTCTCATCCATTCTTCAGTGTTAGAATGGAGGTTGTACCTCAGGGAGTACCATCAGAGAAGCTCTTTCAGAAATGAAGGATCAAGGTGAGGCAGAGGCTGAAGGATATGCATGAAAAGAAGTTTAAATTGCTACGCACCACAAGCCAGTAAAGTTCTACAAGCCCAGCTCAGAGACTCTGTTTTTGATTAAACATTCTAATAGCAGAGTTCTGCAGAAAACTGCGAAGACTTGGGGGAGGTGTTAGACTCTCCAATAACAAGCAACAATTATCTAGTAGGGATGCGATAAAAGCATGTAAGAGCCTTTCAGTACCCCAGCAAGACAGCATGAGCCTGGTTCCCCAATGTGTGAAGGATTTTGCCAGGGACAATTCTCATCATGAACCGAGGTCTACGGGCTGCCAGGCCCCCAGCTGCTGGATAACTGTTTGTGCATTATGGTGAATTTCAGATTATTTTCATCTTAGAAGGGTGATGAGAAAAGGCAGAGGAAATTAATTTGAAATTCACCAGAATGCACATAAAACCCTGCAGTGGCTGACAGACTCCGCATAGTTTAAAAAATGTCCCTCGAGAACATTTTGCTCACACATTTGCTTCAATGGGGAAAAACAGCTGTAGGTGGTAAACAAACACCAGACCCACCCCTCCCTCAGCACATCACTTCCTGATACACAGGTGCAGACTAAGCAACACTTCATTATCATCATCAGTAGAGCTAGTTGAAATTATTTTGTCCAAAAAAAAATGTTTTAAAAACAAAACCAGCTTCTAAGCCATTGTGAACGTCTTGGTATCATTCAAAACGTGTAGATTTTTCACCAAACAGAAAAAATGCATTTCATTTCTAGCAAAATGAAAAAACAAATTTGGTTTTCAATTTGTTGTTTTCCCTTTTCCATTGGCGAAAGGGAAGCTTGTTTCAAATTCAAATGAAAAAATTTGAAGATTAAAAAAAAATCATACAATTCCAAAAAAGTATTCATAGATTCACAGATGTTAAGGCCAGAAGGGACAATCAGATCATCTAGTCAGACTACCTGTAGATCATAGGCCACAGAATTTCAGCCAGTTACCCCTGCGTTGAGCCCAATAACATTTGTTTGACTAAAGCATCTTCAAGAAAGGCGTCCAGTCTTGATCTGAAGACATCTGTAATATTCCCCACTTCCCTTAGTGGTTTATTCCAATGGTATATCACCCTCAGCACTAAAAATGTGTGCCTTATTTCCCATTTGAAGTTCCATAGCTTCAGTTTCCAGCCATTGGTTCTTGTTATGCCTTTCTATTATAGAGAGTCATTAGTTATTTAGTACCTAGAATTTTCTCTCAGTGAATGTAACTTATATGTTATAATCATGTCACCTCTCAGTTTTCTTTTTTATAAAATAAGCAAACTGAGCTCTTTAAATCTCTCACTGCAAGGCATCTTCTCCAGCTTTCAAGTCATTTTTGTGGCACTTTTCACACCCTCTCCAATTTTTAATATCTTTTTCACATTGTGGACAGCAGACCTGCACTCAGCGTTCCAGTGCTGGTCTCACCAATGCTGCATACAGAGGTAAAATCACCTCCCCACTTCTATTCACTGTTTACACATCCAAGGATTGCATTATGTTAACACACTCTGCTGCAAAACTGCATTGGGAGCTCCTGTGGAGCTGCTTGTCCACTATGACACATAAATCCTTTTCAGAGTCATTGCTGTCCAGGCCTGAATCCTACTGGAAACACTCCCAATGAATGATGATTCCCCATTGACAACTACTCGTTGAGATCTGTCAGTCAGCCAGCTCTCAGGCCATGTAACGGGTGCTTTATTGGTAGTGTAGTGTGCTGTTTTTCCATCAAACAAATGAAAATAGTTTTGTTTCTTTTGACATTGTTCATGGAAAATAACTGCCATTTTCTTCCACCACTAATCTTTTTATTGTGGTAAGGCCTGGAGCTCGCAGCCGAGGATCCACTGTGCTTGGTGCTGCAGTTACACACAATGAGAGACAGTCCTTGCCTCAAAGAGCTTATTATCTAAATAGACAAGAGACACAGAGCCAGAAGGGACACGGAGGCACAGAGACATGATATGATTCTCTCAAGGTCACACAGCAGGTGAGTGAAGAGCTAGATTAGACTAGAACCCACAAGCCAGATCTCCAGCAAAGTCAGTGGAGTTATGAAAATTCACAGCAGCTGAAGACCTACCCCCTAGTCTCTTGGCTGCTAGTCCAGTGTCCTACCTAGAAGGCCATGCTGCACTTCCCTATCTGTTTTGTAAAAAGGCCTTGTTGTTCCACAAACTGAGGTGGATCACTAGTTTGACCTCTAGATAAAACTCTGCTGTTACACATGAGATGTCATGCATCATCAGGGCGTCCAGTGAATGTTGTTGATTTGTGAGGTGGTTCCCCTTTCCTGACCTCTGTCTGTCCTTGCACTGTGAGCATCTTGGGGCAAAGACAATCCCCATTCCTTCTCATATGTCTTGGTACTCCAAGAATAGCATAGGCACTTCCAGAAACAAATAAAAAATAATAAGATTGCCAAGTCCAGGCTTCTCTTTGATCAGGTAAACCACCCAACATCACCATAAGATCTACCCTCTGGAAACACATAAGTAGACAGGGCTGAGCCCAGTGTTTAGGACTGGTGTTTATGTCACACATAGCAACATAGTTTCTGAAATTTGGAAAAATGATGTAACCTGTCTGATTACAGCAATCAGAAATTTGGCATATGTTAGCACAATGGCCTACTTTTCCACAAAGGGGTCTTCTGTGAGGCATCCCGTTGCCTGCGTGCAGTGCGAGCAATGACAGAAGCACTGCTTTGCAGGATCTAACAAAGGATGCTGAGATGCACTCTGCTTGCTAGATGGATTTTGCATGTCCTGTTTGCCACCATCAACTCTACCACTCCTATGAGAGCTTGGGCAATTTCACTGTAAACCAAGGTTAAAAAAACCTGCAAGAATGGCCTGATCCAGTTCAACAGACTTCTTGTGGGACCTCGAGCATGTCACTTAGTCACTCTGTGCATCAGCTCCCCATCTGTAAAGTGGAGATCATAGCAGTGACTTACCTCACAGGGCTGTTGTGAGGGATAAATACATTAAAGATTGTAAGGTGCTCAGTGATATGCCCCCTTACCATACTAAATACCACAGATAAAAGAGAGACACGATGTGGTGGGACTTTTTTTTTTTTTTTAAATTCAGACTGGACCACTGGAATTCAGGATTCAAATCCCAAGAGACACCACATTTATGAGTCTTAAAGTTAGTTTAATCTGAAACTACTCTTATAGTTAGAAAGATTTTCCTAATATCTAACCTAAATCTCCCTTGCTGCAGATTAAGCCCATTACTTCTTGTCCTACCTTCAGTGCACATGGAGAACAATTGATCACTTTCCTCTTTAAAACAGCCCTTAATGTATTTGAAGATTGTCATCAGATCCGCCCTCAGTCTTCTTTTCTCAAGACTGAACATGCCCAGTTTTTAGGTCAGTTTTCTAAACCTTTTATCATTTTTTGTTGCTGTCCTCTGGACTCTCTCCAGTACTCACAGTACTGCAGCTGAGGTCTCACCAATATCAAATAGAGTAGGACAGTTACCTCCTTTGTCTTACATAGATTACTGTTAATATATTCCACAACATAAGCTTTTTTCATGACTGCATCACATTGTTCACTCATCGAATTTGTGATCCAGTTAAAGCTCCAGATCCTTCTCAGCAGTACTATCACCTAGCCAGTTATTTCCCATTTTGTATTCAGTTTGATTTTTTTTCCTTTATAAATGAAGTACTTTGTACTTGTTCTCATTGAAGTTCATCTTGTTGAGTTCAGACCAACCCTCCAATTTGTCACGGTCATTTTGAAATCTAATCCAGTCTTCTAAAGTGCTTGCAACCCCTCCCAGCTTGGTGTCATCTGAAAATTTTATAAGCATACTCTCTATTTCATTATCCATGAAAATGTTGAAGAGTTCGTATCCAGAACTGATCCTGGTGGGACCCCACTAGATGTGTCCTCTCAGCTGGGCAGCGAACCATTGCTAACTATTCTTTGAGTATGATTAAGTAGTTGTGAGGTTGGTGCACAGTAATTTCATCTAGACTGCATTTCCCTAATTTGTTTATGAGAATGTCACGTGGGGCTATGTCAGAAACCTTACTAAAATCAAGATCTATCACATGCTTTCCTGGGTAAGGGGTACTACCTTAAATTAGGGGCTCTAAGAGCAAAGGTCCAAACTTCTCTTCAAGGCTTACAACCCTAACAAGGATAGGCAGCTGCAAGATATGGTAGTGATTGCCCTTTCCTTCCAAAGAAACATAGAATCATAGAATGTCAGCATTGGAAGGGACCTCAGGAAGTCATCTAGTCCAATCCCCTGTTCAAAGCAGGACCAATTCCCAGACAGATTTTTACCCCAGTTCTCTAAATAGCCCCCTCGAGCAGGGCCAGCTTTAGGACATGCGGGGCTCGATTCGAAAGAGCTGCTGCCAAAATGCCACTGAAGACAGTGATTGATCTGCCGCCGAAGATAGCGGCGGCAACTCAATCAGTTGCCGCTGTTTCTGGTGGCACCTTGGCAGAGGGTGGAGGGCCCCCTCTTCCAGATGCTGAAGGGCTTTCTCAGGTGTGGGGCCTGATTCCCAGGAATAGAGGGAATCACCCTAAAGCAGGCCCTGCCCTCAAGGGTTGAACTCACAACCATGGGTCTAACAGGCCAATGCTCAAACCACTGAGATATCCCTCCCCCATAACAGATTAACTCCTCCTTCCCCTTGATGGGAACTAGGCCACAGACCCTTCTCATCACTCTGCTCTACCAACAAGACCCTGACTAATGAAGAAATGTTATTCAATTTTTTCCCACCTCTTCTGCTTCTCTCTAGCTTTCATGGGCAGTTGCATGTGCTGCTTCATTTGTTCCATTTTTTTATCTGCTACTGGACAGTCTCCACCATGCCCAGTAACAATTTGGCAGGGGATGGGAATGTCAGTTATCTGTAACCTTCTATTTGTTAGCACAAAATAAAGTTTATTTACAAAAAAGAAAGAGGCCAAATAAGCAACTTAATGGGCCAGGGATCTACTAAACAGATGGCTGAATGCAACCTCTGGATAACCCCATTTAATCTCCTGACTAGTTTACTGAGCAAATTCAGAGAGGGATACCATGAAAAATGGACAGATTGAGCCAAATGAAAAAGCAAGAATAGGGAAACCGCCGGAGAATATCTGAGCGCAGATGTTGCTAATCCTTTCTGCAAAATAATTGGGGGAAATGACATACTTGACACTGGAGTAGGCCATTAACAGCACAAGGTAACACCTTGAGACATAAAAGAGTCAATTTGTTATTCTAAAGGGGGCAGCAGG
Source organism: Gopherus flavomarginatus (assembly GCF_025201925.1). Taxonomy (NCBI): domain Eukaryota; kingdom Metazoa; phylum Chordata; order Testudines; family Testudinidae; genus Gopherus; species Gopherus flavomarginatus. The sequence continues at coordinate 78,604,128 of NC_066622.1, read as the reverse complement.
CCTACTGACCCCAGTTGATAATCTGTTGATTTTACCCTCAGCAAACTCCATAACCAAAATGTAAAGCTTATTTGAAATCTGCGGCCAGGAGATAAAGAACTATCCTCCATGGCTACTCCTGCCTGCACCCGCCACCTTCCTTGCAATTTGGAGTGATAGTAGCTCAGGTGCAACCATTTGCAATTAAAGCCACCACAGGTGTGAAGGTTAACAAGTCCAGATAATGTTAATTGGATAGACAGTGAACATAAGAGGCAGAAAGGGCAGTACATGAGGGGGAATGGTGGCTAAAGAAGTCACGCAAACACTGTGCTCTGTAACCCAAAAAGAAGATAAACTAAGTTCAAGTATCAGAGGGGTAGCCGTGATAGTCTGGATCTGTAAAAGCAGCAAAGAATCCTGTGGCACCTTATAGACTAACAGACGTTTTGGAGCATGAGCTTTCGTGGGTGAATACCCACTTCGTCAGATGCATGTAGTGGAAATTTCCAGGAGCAGGTATATATAGGCAGGCAAACTAGAGATTATGAGGTAGGTTCAATCAGGGAGGATGAGGCCCTGTTCTAGCAGTTGAGGTGTGAAAACCAAGGGAGGAGAAACTGGTTTTGTAATTGGCAAGCCATTCACAGTCTTTGTTTAATCCTGAGCTGATGGTGTCAAATTTGCAGATGAACTCAAGCTCAGCAGTTTCTCTTTGAAGTCTGGTCCTGAAGTTTTTTTGCTGCAGGATGGCCACCTTAAGGTCTGCTATAGTGTGGCCAGGGAGGTTGAAGTGCTCTCCTACAGGTTTTTGTATATTGCCATTCCTATTATCTGATTTGTGTCCGTTTATCTTTTCCGTAGCGACTGTCCAGTTTGGCCGACGTACATAGCAGAGGGGCATTGCTGGCATATGATGGCGTATATTACATTGGTGGACGTGCAGGTGAATGAACCGGTGATGGTGTGGCTGATCTGGTTAGGTCCGGTGATGGTGTCGCTGGTATAGATATGGGGGCAGAGTTGGCATCGAGGTTTGTTGCATGGATTGGTTCCTGAGCTAGAGTTACTATGGTGCGGTGTGCAGTTACTGGTGAGAATATGTTTCAGGTTGGCAGGTTGCCTGTGGGCGAGGACTGGCCTGCCACCCAAGGCCTGTGAAAGTGTGGGATCGTTGTCCAGGATGGGTTGTAGATCCCTAATGATGCGTTGGAGGGGTTTTAGCTGGGGACTGTATGTGATGGCCAGTGGAGTCCTGTTGGTTTCTTTCTTGGGTTTGTCTTGCAGTAGGAGGCTTCTAGGTACACGTCTGGCTCTGTTGATCTGTTTCCTTATTTCCTCGTGTGGGTATTGTAGTTTTGAGAATGCTTGGTGGAGATTTTGTAGGCGTTGGTCTCTGTCTGAGGGGTTAGAGCAGATGCGATTGTACCTCAGTGCTTGGCTGTAGACAATGGATCGTGTGATGTGCCCGGGATGGAAGCTGGAGGCATGAAGGTAGGCATAGCGGTCAGTGGGTTTTCGGTATAGGGTGGTGTTGATGTGACTATCACTTATTTGCACCATGGTGTCCAGGAAGTGGACCTCCCGTGTAGATTGGTCCAGGCTGAAGTTGATGGTGGGGTGGAAGCTGTTGAAATCCTGGTGGAATTTTTCCAGAGTCTCCTTCCCATGGGTCCAGATGACGAAGATGTCATCAATGTAGCGTAGGTAGAGAAGGGGCATGAGTGGACGAGAGCTGAGGAAGCGTTGTTCCAGGTCAGCCATAAAAATGTTGGCATATTGTGGGGCCATGCAGGTGCCCATAACGGTGCCACTGATCTGGAGATATATATTGTCATCAAATTTGAAATAGTTGTGTGTGAGGATAAAGGCACAGAGCTCAGCTGCCAGTTGTGCTGTGGCATCATCAGGGATACTGTTCCTGACAGCATGTGTTCCGTCTGTGTGTGGGATGTTCGTGTACAGAGCCTCTACGTCCATGGTGGCTAGAATGGTGTTTTCTGGAAAGTCACCAATGCATTGTAGTTTCCTCAGGAAATCAGTGGTGTCACGGAGATAGCTCGGAGTGCTGATGGCATAGGGTCTGAGTAGAGAGTCCACGTATCCAGACAGTCCTTCAGTGAGAGTGCCAATGCCCAAGATGATGGGGTGTCCAGGATTTACGGGTTTGTGGATCTTGGGTAGTAGATAGAATAACCCTGGTCGGGGCTCTAAGGGGTATGTTGATTTGTTCCGGTGTTAGTGTAGGGAGTGTCCTGAGTAGATGTTGCAGTTCCTTAGTGTATTCCTCAGTGGGATCTGAGGGAAGTGACCTGTAGAATTTGGTGTTGGAGAGTTGTCTGGCGGCCTCCTTTTGGTAGTCAGACCTGTTCATGATGACAACAGCACCTCCTTTATCAGCCTCTTTGATGATAATGTCAGGGTGGTTTCTGAGGCTGTGGATGGCATTGCGTTCTGCACGACTTAGGTTATGAGGCAAGCGATGTTATTTTTCCACAATTTCTGCCTGTGCAAGTCGGCGGAAGCATTCAATGTATAGGTCCAGACTGTCATTTGGACCCTCAGGAGGAGTCCATGTGGAGTTCTTCTTCTTGTGCTGTTGGTGGGAGGGTACCTGTGCATCAGTGCGCTGTTCAGTGTTGTCCTGAAAGTATTCTTTGAGTCGGAGATGACGAAAGTAGGCTTCCAGATCACCGCAGAACTGTATCATGTTGGTGAGGGTGGCAGGGCAGAAAGAGAGTCCACGAGATAGGACAGACTTTTCTTCTGGGCTGAGTGTGTAGTTGGATACATTGACGATATTGCTGGGTGGGTTGAGGGTACCATGGTTGTGGCCCCATGAGGCAGGTAGGAGTTTAGACATCTTACCGTCCTTTTTCCTTTGTAGAGAAGTGAAGTGAGTAATGTAGATCTCCTGTCTTATTTTAGTGAAGTCCGTTTGTATGGAAGTTTGGTTATTAATGAGAGTCTCCAGGTTGGAGAGCTCTTTTTTGATGTTTTCCTGTTTGCTGTATAGGATGCTGATCAGGTGGTTCCTCAGTTTCTTTGATAGAGTATGGCATAATCTCTCACTGTGGTCTGTGTAGTATGTAGATAGCAGTGGATTTTTTACCTTTAGTGCATTTGGTATGATGTCCATCTGTTTGCATTTGGATAGGAAGATGATATCTGTCTGTATTTGTGCAAGTTTCTTCATGAGGTTGATGGATTTCCACTCCATACGGCTAAATGCAGCGCCTTGCATGGTGTCAAGTATCAGAGGGGTAGCTGTTAGTTGGATCTGTAAAAGCAGCAAAGAATCCTGTGGCACCTTATAGACTAACAGATGTTTTAGAGCATGAGCTTTCGTGGGTGAATACCCACTTCGTCAGATGCATGCAGTGGAAATTTCCAGGAGCAGGTATATATATGCAGGCAAGCTAGAGATAATGAGGTAGGTTCAATCAGGGAGGATGAGGCCCTGTTCTAGCAGTTGAGGTGTGAAAACCAAGGGAGGAGAAACTGGTTTTGTAATTGGCAAGCCATTCACAGTCTTTGTTTAATCCTGAGCTGATGGTGTCAAATTTGCAGATGAACTGAACACACTGCACACCGCACCATAGTAACTCTAGCTCAGGAACCAATCCATGCAACAAACCTCGATGCCAACTCTGCCCACATATCTACACCAGCGACACCATCACAGGACCTAACCAGATCAGCCACACCATCACCGGTTCATTCACCTGCACGTCCACCAATGTAATATATGCCACCATATGCCAGCAATGCCCCTCTGCTATGTACATCGGCCAAACTGGACAGTCGCAACGGAAAAGGATAAAAGGACACAAATCAGATATTAGGAATGGCAATATACAAAAACCTGTAGGAGAGCACTTCAACCTCCCTGGCCACACTATAGCAGACCTTAAGGTGGCCATCCTGCAGCAAAAAAACTTCAGGACCAGACTTCAAAGAGAAACTGCTGAGCTTGAGTTCATCTGCAAATTTGACACCATCAGCTCAGGATTAAACAAAGACTGTGAATGGCTTGCCAATTACAAAACCAGTTTCTCCTCCCTTGGTTTTCACACCTCAACTGCTAGAACAGGGCCTCATCCTCCCTGATTGAACCTACCTCATTATCTCTAGTTTGCCTGCCTATATATACCTGCTCCTGGAAATTTCCACTACATGCATCTGACGAAGTGGGTATTCACCCACGAAAGCTCATGCTCCAAAACGTCTGTTAGTCTATAAGGTGCCACAGGAAACTAAGTTCAGTATACCTGTGTGGTAGTTCTGGTTCCCTGAGATACCAAATCCAACTGGCATTAACAACTCATGTCTGCTCAGAGATACCTGCATGAATGAGACGCATTAAAATGGAGATACAAATATCTGCCCCACCTTCCCTAGAGAAAACTTAGAGGGTTTGCAAGAAGAGAAGCAGTGTTACTTTTAGAAAGTGCACAAAGCCCAACATCGTCATTGGTAGTGACAAGAGACACAGGCAAGGGTGAAATCCACAATTAGAGAAAAGCGCTGAGTGAATAGAACATTTAATAATTATTCTGTGACTCTCCAAGTTCTTTATGAACATTAGTGCAGTGAGCCTTACAACTGGAAACAAAAGTCACTGATGCCACATAGTTACCCATCTTGGCATTGCTTGATGCCTTATTGGCTGACAATCTTGGTAAGCCTCGTTTAAAGAGATTATGTGGGAGGATGTATTATCTAATTGCAGCCTTGGTAGGGCACAAAGCCACCTGCAGGATAACACAGCTTTGAAAAGCAACAGCATTCCTGCACCATCAAATCAGATAGTTACAACTCACCCATCCATTACTCACCACAAGCCAGTGAACGAGTGCTTTTTGTAAGGTTATCCATGAAGCAAGCATTAGCCCCACTTTTACAGATGGGGAAATTGAGACAGGGAGGAGTTACGTGATTTGCCCTAGGTCACAGAGAAGTCCGTGTCAGAGATACAGGAGCAGAATGCAGGTCACATCCTTAACTCATGACCATCCTTCTCCCTGAAAACTGCAGGTTCTTGTATGAGCAGTCTTACATACATGGACTACAGCTGAAAACTAGTCAATCCTCAGCAGATGGGAGAAGGATTTTCTAGGTGTCTAAATATTTCCCTAATCAATAGGAATTTTATGGGGTTTTCTCCCACTGCAAGAGCCACTCTACATGTTGGCAGTTGGCTCTAACACATTGCAAAACTCAGTGGTTATGCTTCAGAGGGCTTCATGCAAACATTTTCTTTGGATTCATACTGCCTGGGTTTTCATTCCGGAACGATCACTGGCTCAGACTTGCTCCAAAATCTGATGAGTACTGGCAAGCCTTTCGTTGGAATTTTGAGTTCATAATAATCTACAAAAGCAGGGGAGATTTATGCTGCTACAGGGTTAGTCATCAACATTCTACAAAACGCTACTCTGTACCAATTTAGGCTCTTCTATTTAGACCACAGCATCGGAACCACACAGCTGCCTAGGAGATCTGGACACAATTCTCATTAAATGCTGCGGCTTTGAAAAATCACACCCATTGATGCACACCCATCAGGCACATTGTGTCTGCCTGAACACAACCTTTCCTTGCCTTTCACAGTTCAGTCTTAGGCCCCAACCTTTATTTTTCATGTAATGTAAATAGAGCTATGCATTTTTTTAACCTGACTGTGCACAGCTGTATATTTATAAGAACAAACATTTGCTCTGGTCTATAGTTCAGTTTTAACCCTGCTGCAGAGACAGCTTGGTTTGCTTACAAAAGGTAGCCTACCCTGTGATTATTTATCTCTAGTTTTAGAATTGGACTGGCCAGTTGAGATTCTCATGCATCTTTTAAATTAATTTGCCAATAGCTTCTAACTGCAGAATAAGTATGGTGGCCAAACAAACAAGAGTAAATCAGGAGCTCAGATATTACACAGAAGTGCATGGCATAACAAGGTCAGCCCTGGTGTAAACAAGAGAGGTCTCCAAGGAACCTCCACCAATCTAGAATAGCTGGAGTGCAGTCCGCTACTGCCACCCCTCTGCCTGCTCCAACTAGCTCTTTCTTGCTCCCAGGTACACCCTGTCATGCCATTGTGCCAGCCAGTGCATTCCTGTACTGCATTCCTGTGCATTTACAGTACAGGAGCTGAAACACAGCCTTGAATTGTGGCCTGTATCTTTGGTACTGAAGATCTGGTGTCCCCAATTTTCTTTATTATTTGAGTTATTGGAGCAGACAAATCATAGACCAGGGCCCCACTGTGCTAGGTGCTGTACAATACAAAAAGGCTGCCTTTTTGTATTGTTGGAGCTATGGATTTTCCTCTTTCTCCTTAATCTTTTCAAATTCTTCCCCCAGTCAAAAGCAAATTGACACTTCACTCACTAGCATGGGAGGTGAGTCTGTCCAGCCCATGGATTAGCCCACTGGGCTGCTATGGGAACAAGAAGGCTGATGCAAGTAACTCCCTCAGTGTTGGGTGGGAAAGCTTACAGTGCTCCTTCCCTTGGATTCACCTGCTGCCATTTATCCTCAGCTTTCATCAATGGTAATTCAACATTTTTATTTTATTTTAAATATGAGAACATTTCTAAATAGAGGTGACTTTTATTGTTTCCCCTGTGCACAGCAAGTCCCATTCATCGTTCCTAGTCATTTACACCAGTGCCAAATGCTACCATTGTGGTTTAGTAGAGTTTTATACTCACTTTGCATTCACTTTGGTGTAAATTACACACAAGGTGCAGGCAGTAGTGAACTGGGCCTTACTGCATGCAGGCCTCAGTATATGATGTAGGGAGAGGCCAGGCCAGTTTAGAGGAGCATCAGGTGGTGGGTGAGTTAAAGTATAAGCTGATGCACAAAATTGCTCTCACTGGAAAGGATTTGCCAAAAAGCTGATGGTTTGTTATTTCAGCCTTAGCTTACAGTGCAGAGTTTGCAGCAGTAGTCTCTGGCAACTATGGGAGATTTCAAATTAATCTATTTCCATAGATCTCACAACAATTTTAGGCTTCAATTCTGCAATAAGATCCATAGCTGGCAGACCCTACACCCACAAGGAGTCCTACTGAAGTCAATGGGTCTCTGTACAGGTCCATCCATGTGGATCCAATTGCATGGAGTAATAATACATGACTATATACATTACAGTGACATTGCAAGGGTGAGTTAATTTTGTTCAGTGCTTTGAACAAGTAGCTCTTGGTTCTCCATCCTGTCAGCAGGGAGATGACTGGTACTGAGTCAATAGGAATGATGCAGCTTAAAAATTACCCAGATGAAATGAAGACGTTAAATACATTTTGAACAGGAGCATCAATTGGGTAAAAACATGTTTCTAGCTGTATTCCATTTTGTCACAAATGAAAAAAAGGTTGTTTAAAACAGTGCAGGAGCATGTGCAATAAGAAGCTACAATGTCTCATGTATGGTATACATCAGTGGTTCTCAAACTTTTGTACTGTGACCCCTTTCACATAGCAAGCCTCTGAGTGCCCTCCCCCCCCTATAAATTAAAAACACTTTTTTGTATATTTAATACCATTATAAATGCTGGCGGCAAAGCAGGGTTTTTGGTAGAGGGGGACAACTCATGACCCCCCATGTAATAACCTCAAGACCCCTTGAGGGGTCCCAACCCTCAGTTTGAGAACCCCTGGTATAAATCAACAGGCTGTTGCATACTGAAATGTTGAGGAGCATTATTTTTATATGTAGCTGGAAGACAGTGCTTCAGGTACAATTGGAAGTGGTTACTCTAATGAAGGAGCAATCAACTGAAGTGAAATGTTATGCCTCCAGTTTGCAAGAAGACTGTCTCTCCTTGGTAATATATGTTGTACCAATTCTGCCTCACAAAATGGAAGCTCTTCCACGTACCAGCATAAAGATAAAATTGCCCTGTCTTGGTGTATTTTTTCAGGTTTAATCCTTCCTTCTCCTATGCTGTCCTCTCTCATCAAGCACTTCCTGAAAGTAGTTCTTTTAAGTTCATAGACATTATCTTAACAATGTGCACACTATATCACCCCCTAGTGGGGAACTATCAGAACATCTCTTTTGCTGCACTTGAGATAGCAAAAATTAAACAACTTGCTCATATAACATTCCATTCTACTCTCAAAGTTGATATCATCATATATATAATTTAACAGCAACTCTTTTTTGGAGGAGACAACTTAACTTGCTTGGCAACTATGATAATTTTTCTCTGGGTTTGGTAGGTTTGTTCTTTCACACCTTAGTATTGTACAAAGTCTCATGCATACCTTGCAAGAGGACTGATGTTGCAGCAAGTGCAAGCATTTCTTGTGATGACAGAAGACTGCATTGCACTTGGTTCATTTGTTGACCTGGTGTTTCCAGACTCTGTTCTGATAGCTATCAGTTGCTTGTCAGTCTGTTCCTTCCATGTCCTGCTGATCAAGTCTCATCATCCTCCACAATTATGTTTGTCTTGTGTTCACAGTGGATGAATGTATTTGCGGTTTCAGTGAAATATATACTCATCCACTGCAATCATGAATGAGGATTTCTCTCAGTAACACATGTAGCTTGCTTCCAAGGACATGATTTTTCCTAAGGAAATAGCCTCTGAGGATCAAGTTTTCCTATTTGTAATTCTGTGAGGTCTTTAGTTTGTCGGTCATAGTAGACTTTGGCCTTTGTAGGATTTGCCTGTTATTCCTACCATTGCTACCGGTTGTAGTAACATTGTGGCTTCATGCACCAAGTTATGCATTTGTTATTACATCACTCATTGTATACCAGTCTGCCATTAATAGCTTTGTGGCCATGTTACTCCAACCAAGAAGGGCTTGCAATATATTTTCTTTGCTTTTTGCGGCTTTCTTCAATAGCCTTGGCAATTTTACCTGTGGATTTGGATTTGCCATTTGGTTGTAGGATGGTGACATAGTGATAATACTGAATTCCCATTCCCAGATAAACTAAACAAAGTCACTGCAAGGGAACTGGAGGTTAATTGTCTGAAATGGCCCATTTTGGCATACAGTGCCTGCTGAAGTGTTTCATTACTTTGTCTAGGATGGTCAATGCAGTAGCATCTGATAGTTCGTCTAGTTCCTAAAAGTCTGTGTAGTCATCTACATTAATGAGGTACTTTATGATGAAGAGGTCCACCTGTACTTTGCTCAAAGGTCCACAGTGTATTTTTGTTAACTCTTTTGGCCTACATTTCCCACAAGAGCACAACAGCTATCTAGGGCTCAGATATCTTTGGCCATTTTTGCCCAATATACAGCATTTCAGGCATTCCAGACACAGGCTTTTATTCCAGAATGGCTCAGATGTATTCTTGAGTTTCTGTTCTCAATAGTCTGGATATTATGGTTTGATTGACTTTAAGTCTGATGTTATCCTGTACACTCATCTCATCTTGACAGTTAAAGTATTCCTGGGAGGCAGAGGGACTTCTTCCTGGGGTTCTGACCATCCTGACAATTGGATGGACATGAGCACTTGTAAATCTTTTGTCTGTTTC